>NW_010224905.1:0-5025 GCF_000690775.1 Eurypyga helias
ACCACGTGTCCACGATGCCAATGAGCTCATAGTCACTCATGCGTGTGCACGCCTTTAACTCCTCTTTTTTTTTCCCCATGCTCCGTGTGTTCACACAGAGGCATTTAAGGTAGGCCCCCGATGAAATTGGCTTGAAAACTGGAACATCTAGAATTCTCCTGTTTTGCTTGCCAGGTGTTTCTTGGTGATCTGTGATTCTTCTCCAGGCTCTGGGCATCTGTTGATGTGACTACTGATTTTGATCCCTTTCCCCTTTCCAACCTACTTTAAAGCCCTCTCGATTACCCCTTCCAGTTCTTGGGCAAGAATCCTTTTTTGCCTTTGAGACAGCTGCACGCCATCTGTCGCCACCCGGCCTGGTGCCATATTAACCTCCCCATGCTCAAACTCCCCTAAACTCCACCGTTCACACCAGCCTCTGAGCCATGTGTTGATCAGGTGTGCTTTCCTGTTTTTCCCAGTATCCTTTCCTGCTGCTAAAGTGATTGAGGAGAACACTACCTGTGTTCCCTATCCTACAACCATTCGCCCCAGTGCCCTTAAGTCTCTTTTGATGGTTTTTGGATTCCTCTCCTCAAGCTCGTCACTGCAAACCTGCATATTACGCAGTAGCGGGTAATAGTCCGAGCGCTTTACCAGACTAGGGAGTTTCCTGGTGATGTCTCTAATACAGTTCCCAGCGGGGCAGCAGACTTCCCTGCCTGATGGGTCAGGGTGGCATATCAGGCCCTCTGCTCCCCTCAGAAGGGAATCACCTATGACAATGACCCTCCTTTTTTCAGTGGAGGCAGTCATAATGTGTGGGGCTGATGGAGTTGTCGTGTGCAGTTCCCTGGATGGACCTACCTCTGCACCCACAATTGCCAGGCCCTTGAGTTCTAGGGCCCCATATCTGTTTTGCAGGGGCAACTGGGAAGGGGAGGGAGGGCAAGAGGGGACACACCTACCTGCCCAAGCAGGGACCTGTTTCCATTCCCTTCCCTCTTTTAAGTTCGTTCTTTCTGCCTAGTGGCAAGAGGATATGGGATCCACTGCTGCTTGGGGGGCCTCCATCTGCCTTTGCCTCAGGGGTCGTAGATTCGTGGAGGCAAAACCTCTCTCCTTCTCACACTTCCAGATACTCCTCAGCCTCTCCACTTCCTCTTTCAGGTCTGCCACCAGCTGAGCAGATCATTCACCTGTTCACCCCTCCCGCAGGGGCCATCTTTGCTGCCCTCGCGTATGAATGACAGGCTCAGGCCCTCCCTGCAGCCGGAGACGTGGACAGCAGCATCCCTGCTTCGAGGCACTGTCTGCGTCATCACGTTCTTCCTGGCAAATCTAGCCTTCCTGTATTCCTTTGTTCTTCAGGACTGGCCCTCAAGGGACACCATTAAACAGTTCCCTAAGCAGGCCAAAGTCTGCCCTCTGGAAGTCTAAGATGGCAGTTCCACTTAGCACCCTCCTTACTCCACCAACTATCAATTCTATGAATTCATGGTCATTGTGCCCAAGATGGCCTTCAACCTTCACATCACCCACCAGTCCTTTTCTGTTTATGAACCACAGGTCCAGCGGAACACCTTCCTTAGTTGTCTCATTCACCAGCTCTATCAGGAAGTTGTCTTCCACCCCTCCAGGATCCTCCTGGATTGCTCCTCACTGCTGTATTGTATTTCCAGCATATGTCTGGTAAATTGATGTCCCCCAGGAGAACAAGTTCTAGGGATTGTGATACTTCTCCCAGCTGCTTATAGAAAGTTTTGATCTACCTATTCGTCTTGGTTAAGCGTTTTATAACTGACTCCTTCCATGATACCTGTTTTGTTGGCCTTCCCCTTGATTCTAGCCCATAAACACTCAACCCTGTCATCGCTATCATTAAGTTCTAAACAGTCAAAACACTCCCTAACATACAGGGACACTCCACTGCTTCTCCTTCCTTGCCTCTCTCTCCTGAAGAGTTTATAGCCATCCATTGCAGCACTCCAGTTATGCAAGTCATCCCACCATGTGTCTGTGATGGCAGATATGTCATAGTTTTGCTCCCGTTGCACAGGCCCACCTCTCCAGCCTGTCAAGGTCCCTCTAGATGTCATCCCTTCCCTCTAGCATGTTGACTGCACCACACAGTTCGGTGTCACTGGCAAACTTGCTGAGGGTGCATTCGATCCCATCATCTATGTCACTAACAAAGATGTTGAACAGTACCAGTCCCAACACTGACCCCTGAGGAGAACCATTCGTCACTGGTCTCCACTCAGACATCGAGCCATTGACCACAACTCTCTGACTGTGACCATCAAGCCAGCTCCTTATCCACTGAGTACCCCATCCATCAAATCCATGCCTCTCCAATTTAGAGGCAAGGATGTTGTGTGGGACGGTATCGAAGGCTTTGCACAAGTTCAGGTGGATGACAGTGTCCCCTCCCAGCATCTTGCCTACACCCATTTTACTGGCCATTGGGGGTGGGGGTTAGTTGGAGAGACAGTCTGGATGCTATGCAAGTCACCTGTGTGATGCTGTGCTGTTCAGCAATAACTCAAGCATTGCTGTGTTATCCACAGTGTTGTAGCCACAAATAAGAAGCACAGCACCATATGGGCTGCTGTGAAGACATACACCTGCTTCCCAGCCAGGCTCAGTACAGCCCCTATGTCCCTGAATGTTGTTATGTCACTTGACACTACGTGATGCTGTGGGGACAGGCTGGTTCTTTTGAGGATCCTTGGGTTTGACTGTAATACAGAGTGTAATCACAATTGCTTTTTTTTCTTACTCAGGTTTGATTGTGCTCTGGGGCATTCTAATATCAAGATATCAAGATGCTTTAAAACAGGTTCACCTAACCATGCAAATTCAGTACCTTAAAGTCGAGGGTGGTGTAGGCAATACCAACAGTCTGGTACATTACCTAACTGAGAAATTATATTCATTAACTGAATTATACGATTGTTGTTCCATTCTTCTGAAAAGGAAAACAAGTTACAAATAAGAGTAAGCACAGCACAACAGATTGTCATGGTCATCTTAAAGTTGTGATTTCCTGGGCTTGTTTGAGCCAAAGTTTCCATGCAAACATAATCCATTACCTGAAAGAGACAAGATAGTTAAAGAGAGTCCCCATTTGGAAATGGCTGTCCATATACTGTTTTTTTGGTGAGAGAGTTGTGACACATATTTTACCTTTTGCAGGGTCAATAAGAACAGTGTTGCCCAGAGAAAAATGACACATTGACAGTGGGGTCTCTGGAGCTTTTGTGGGATGAGTAGTGGGAAAATTAGCTTGTTCCATTGAACAAGGTCCAACGACTTCTCCCAGCTGCTTATAGACTATTTCATCTGTCTCCTTGTCTTGGTTGGATGGTCTGTAACAGACTCCCACCATTGTATTGGCCTTATTGGCCTTTCTGCTGATTCTCACCCACAAACACTCAGCCCTGTTGTCACCGTCGTTAATCTCTAGACAACCAAAACCCTCCTTCATATACAGGGCTACTCCACCACCTCTCCTTCCTTGCCTGTCCCTTCTGAAGAGTTTATAGCCATCCATTGCAGCATTCCAGTTGTGTGAGTTACCCCACCATGTTTCCGTGATGGCAACTATATCAGAGTTTTCCCACTGTGCAATGGCTTCCAGCTCCTTCTGTTTGTTGTCCATGCTATGTGCAGTGGTGCAGATGCACTTCTGTAGGGCTACTGATCCTTATGCTCACCTGGCAGCAGCAGACACCCTCAGGTTCCTCTGTGGGTTCCCAGGAGTACCCAGGTCCCAGACAAAATGCCCAGAATCTCAAGAATATAACAAGAAGGTCTCAAAGAACAGAGCCCAGACACTGCTGCACAAACTGCTGCCTGTTAGCCCTCTCAGACTATTAAACAGCTGTCAGAAGCAAGGGGTCTCCAGTGAACACATCTGCCTTTAATAGTCCTATTTGGCCTATAAAGAAGGTTTGGGTCCTGGCATGGGAATGTAGGTTACTGGCTTTGTAACACAGCTCCTCCCTGGGGCTGCAGTCTCTCCCGATAGTGTCACCTTGCCAGAGTGGTCAGAGGCTTGGTTGAGGACCTGGCTTGCTGCCACCAACTTGGCAAATGCCTCCTTTGACACCCCTAGTCCTTGGGTGCCACTCAGTCTTCACTGGGGAGGGCCATTTGTGGTGCGTCAGGGAGGCAGGAACAGCCCAACACCTTGCCAGGGGACTGTGGCACAGCCCTTGGAGGAGGGCAACATGTCCCCGAAATGTGGGATGTCCCATTATGCTGGTGACGCTCTGGTGATGGCACCTACTGAGCAGTATGTTGGAGGGGCAGGGGAGAGTGCTGTGGAAACCTTGAAAGAGAGCTTGGCTGCAAATGTAATCCATGGAGAGCACACTGTAAAATAAGAATGTTGTATTTCCATGGAGGCAAAGCCAGGTCAGGAAATCCATGTTTTGCAGGAAAAAGTAGCCCAAATAGGACTATGAAATTCAACTCAACATCACCTGGAGCTGTTAAACTCTGCCTGAGCTCAGGAAGCCCCAACAGATGAACATCTCACCTCTGAGCAGAGACAGTGTTCCTGGTTCACAGATGGATCAACCAAATACATTAAGAGGGAGAGATGGTAGAGTCTTTAATCCAGCTAGGCAAGGCAGGAGGAGGATAGTGCTCAGTATCATTGAATCATAGAATGGTTTGGATTCAAAGGGACCTTAAAGATTATTTAGTTCCAACACCCTTGCCATGGGCGGGGACACCTTCCACTTGACCATGTTGCTTAAAGCCTCAACCAACCTGGGCTTGAACACTTCCAGGGATGGGCACCCACAGCTTCTCTGGGCAACCTGTTCCAATGCCTCACCACCCTCTCTATGAGGAGTTTTTTCCTGATATCTAATCTAAATCCCCCCACTTTGAATTTAAACCCATTCCCCCTTGTCATGTCACTACAGGCCCTTGTAAAAAGTCCCCCTCCCCAGCTTCCTTGTAGCCGTTTCAGGTACTGGAAGGCTGCAATAACGTCTCCCCAGAGCCTTCTCTTCTCTAGGCTGAACAAGC
>NW_010224905.1:5399-44497 GCF_000690775.1 Eurypyga helias
TCCCCAGAGCCTTCTCTTCTCCAGGCTGAACAAGCTCAACTCTCTCAACCTGTCCCCACAGCAGAGGTACTCCAGCACTCTGAGCATCTTGGCAGCCTCCTCTGGACTCACTCCAACCAGTGGATATCCTTCTGATGTTGAGGGCACCAGAGCTGAAACCAATAATCCAGGTGGGGTCTCATGAGAGCAGAGCAGAGGGGGAGAATCCCCTCCCTCGACCTGCTGGCCACGCTTCTCTGGATACAGCCCAGGATATCATACATTGCTGAATAATACAGATCATCAACCAACACCCCCAAGTCCTTCTCCTCAGGGCTGCTCTCTATCCACTCTCCACCCAGCCTGTACTTGTGCTTGGGATTGCCCCAACCCAGGTGCAGGACCTTGCACTTGGCCTTGTTGAACTCCATGAGGTTGGCACAGGCCCACCTCTCCAGCCTGTCCAGGTCCCTCTGGACATTTGAGTTTGTCCAGGAGCTTCTTGTATGCAGAACTAATGGCTGCATGAATGATATTAGAGGAGACCCAAACTCCTGAGTTGTAACCAAAAATAATGCCTTTGTTTTATCTCATGCAGAACCTCAATGTGAAGCCCCACATTACTGCCTTTACTTGCTGTTTATCAACAGACATGAAGTGCCAGATGCCCCTACCCTCCTGCTGCACCAAAGCTCCTTGTTGACTGCATCACACAAGCAACTGGACTATGTGGCGGAATTTGCAGCACCGTTGTCTTACAGGAGATGGGATGAGGGGTGGAGTCCAATGGCAGGACATCTTTGGTGGTCCTTGCCCTAGTACTGTTGCTGTTCTGCACTTATTCTCTCGAACAGTGATTATTTTACTTGTCACCATGTTTGTATTATTATTCTTTGCAAAATCACTTTGTATACAAGAATGTTTGTAGTAGCCAAACAGCTTATGAATGTTATCATTAACTTTTAACGTCTTTAAGAAAGTTCAACTGTATGTGGATCAAGGAGGGGAGGATGTAGTGTTGCTGACCGGAAGACCATTGTATATCGAGGAGTCAGTGATCCACATAGCAGTGAACCTGTGTAGATGCAGGTCTGTGCTGTGCTGCATGTACAGTATCGCCTTCAGGCATGTGCCGTGCCCCACATCTCCCTCAGTGCAGGGCAGACCTAGCCGAGTGATGGTACACACTCGATACTAGTAACTACATCGTTATAACAGTTACCTCTAATAAACAACATTTAAATGGTATTTTACAGCGTCTGTGTGCCTTTCTTACTCAAATCATAACAGATGAGCAGCTCCTGGTGCAAAGCAGTTTCCCACAATTCCACTCCAAGATGGACCTGCCCATGGCCAAAGCTGAGCCCATCAGCTATATTGGTGGTGCCTCCACGATAACATTGAAGAAAAGGTAAACAAGACTAGGACATAGGAGTGAGAAAATGGGAGTTAAACGTCTGCAGACACCCAGGTCAGTGGAGAAAGAGGGGCAGGAGGTGCTCCAGGTGCCAGAGCAGACATTCTCCTGCAGCCCGTGGTGCAGATTGTGGTCAGGCAGGCTGTGCCTCCAAAACCCATGGAAGTCCACAGTGGAGCAGAGACCCGCCTGCAGCCTGGGGAGAACTCTGTGCTGCATTTTGCTAGCAAACTTGCAGGCATGGGAGAGGTCTGAGAAAGTGTAAGAGTCAAACAGTAAAGGTCTGAAGTAAGGTGGGGAATAGTATTGCATAAGGGAGTGGTGTAGTTGTTCAGAAAACAGTTTCTGACTCTTAAACCTTTTCCAGAAGATATTCAGCTGGAAAATGATTCCTTGATTCAGCCATGTTTTAAGGAAAAAGACCAAAAATACCTGAAAGGCAGTATCTGATCCTTTCCCATTCTTAGGCTTTCCACACAGAAAAAAATACAGAGAGTAGGAAGAGGCAAAAATTACATGAGACAAATAGTTTTTTTCCTTGGCTTTTAATGAAAAAAAAAAAAGATGACAACTGTGTGTTTGAATACTTTCACAGAATGAGCTATGTCACTTAAAGTCGGAGGTCTAGGTCTCCACCAGACAGACCCAGGTCCCAGTAAACCAGCTATTCATCTCCTAAAAGCAGGCTTGTCCTAAGTTAGCTCAGGGAAGGAGCTAGGACTCAGGAGTGGAGCCAAGAAACAGCTGTAAAACTTTTATTTCTAGCTTTCTGCTCTTCCAGGACTCTCGCAGCAGGGATGCTCACAGAGGCTGGGATGTGAACTGTGTAGGCTGCAGCCAAGAGCACCTCCATGTGACTCCCTGAGTCTTGCCTTGTTTTCTCTCTCCCTCTGTCCCTGCCCCTGTCCCTAGGATGGTTTCAGAGTCGTTTTGATAGAACTAGGGGTAACCATCTAGCTTGCACACTCATGCCACTATTCATCTGAGCAGTAACAGTTATTAATTGTCACTTACCTCCTGTATCATTTTAGTGTGAAGAACACACAAAAAGTCATGGGAAAAAAATCTGGTTAGCATTTGGAATATCTGAAATTATTTCATAGGATTTCCAAAGCACTCTTAGGGAATCTGGACTGATGTGGCTGCCATACCCCATTGCCTTTTGCTGATCATTCTTGTGGTGGGTAATAAAGTTTCAAATGTGCTGTTTAATTTGCAAGTGTCTAGTGCTGAATGATGGAAGTTGCTGTAGACATTTAAGTTATTAAACGTTGGTAGAACATTAGGCATTGAGTCTATGTGTGGTAGAAAATGGCTTGTTTTTTCACTGAGATTTTAAATTTCAACTGTTGCTTTTACCCATCTGTGTCTCATCAAATTTAACTCATAATTATATTACATATTGTGTAAGAAACATTGATATAATAGATTTGATTTATGACTACCCTGTGTAGTGGCGGGGACAATACAACTCTGTTACGATGCTCCACAGAAACACTGCAAATATAATACATTCATAAATTATTTCTTACTGATGTAAAGGTCCCTTCTCTTTCCCGTTAAGCACACCTGTGCTGTGAGAATACAGAATGGCACACATTTCTCTGGTAGCAAACAGGAAAACTGTATAGTCTGCTGAAAGATATACTGGCAATTAGTCTGCTGAAAGGCTAATATTCACCAGGTAATACTAATTCTCTTTCAATTCTTAGAAAAATTCAGTGTTTAGAACAAAAAAAAAAAAAAGACATACAGTTGAATTTATTTTCCCAACCTGCAACTATTTGTTCTTTCATTTAATTTGAGTTAGAACTAGAGAGAAAAGGAAGCGCTGCATGACTGCGTCACTTGCACGAGCTATCGCTGTTTGTTGATCCCTCCCCTAGGAAAACACAAAAGAGACCACTGTACCCATCATCTCTGTCGGCGATAGAAAACTCAGCTGTGTAAGCCAAAATTAGACATATCAAAGCACCTTTGATCACTTCATCGTCTGTCAAGTCCCCTCCAAAGCCAGCACTGTCTGCTGTAATGGATTGTATGATATTCAAACGTCATTTTTAATGTGTGTTCCTTCAGATCCCTGATACTGTCTGAGGTGCTGACTGCGTAGCACAGCGCGGAGAGCCTCGCAGGTGGGTCTGATATTTTCAGTGTGTTCCTGTTTCTCAACAGCATGTGGCTTAATTGCAGAATTGGTGAAGCAAGGGCACTGCAAGAATCCATCTGTGTTTTTCTGTATGTACGCAACCACAAAGTCATCCTGCAGTGTACGTTTGGATGAGTTATGGGACCATAAAACATACTTCAATTCACGAGGCTATCAACATTTTGTCATGAAACAAAAACACCTGCCAGAAGAGTTTTATCCTCACTTGATAATCACAGCACAAATAGGCATGGGACAAAGCCACCGTTTAAAGGGGTATTTTTATGCAGCAGGCATGCTGCAGAGCATCTGAGGCACCATGGTCTAAATTTAGTTACTAATTAGAAAAACACTTTTCGCAGATGTCATCAATCACCCAGCAATCTGAGAAATGTCTCTTTTAAAAAAGGAATGTTATCCCCATTAGTAAAGTACCCACCAGGGGATTCGACTTCTCCTGTCCAAAAGCTCCAGCAATGGGTCATTATTCATGTAGGTAACTTCATGGTTTCCACAGATAAAATTAATTCTTAGCTACCTTAGGCCCATACTGAATATTTGGTCAGAAATCCCACTGAAGAAACTGCAAAAATACCTGATGATCCAGCATTCTTCCATTACTTTCCAGAATTTTATGAAATTTCCTCTTTATCTTCTGTCTTTCAGTCTGTTAAGACACAATCAGATCTTGATTTCCTATTTTTCTCCAATAATATGTGATTCAGAAACTTCCTTTTTCATACATGAAAGCTAAGATGCTGAGGTATTCATGTGGTTCCAGGAGGCAGGTGCCTGAGAAGTCATTTATAGCACGAGCAAAATAGCAAAGTTGGCACCGAGAAATGATTAAGTAAGTTGGAATAAAACCACAGTATGTGGAACAGGAAAAAAGTTACAAGTGGTGGGAAAATGGTTTTCTGTGTCACATGAAAAATCTTGAATTTTCTAAGAAAAGGATGTCTCAAATATTTCAACTGAGAGAAAAAAAGGGTTTTAAATGCTGCAGTGATGATTTATGTGACCTGTGGTTCAACAGCCATATGCACTCAATATTTTTTTTTTTTTGCACTGGGTCATATTTCCCATGGTCTCTCATTTTGGAGAAGAAAATAGCTCAAGAAACTGGTGAAGGATTTTATGGCCACAGGCACACTACAAGAAATGTAAAGTGTAGATGGGTACCCTGGAAATGGAAAAGTATAAGGACATGGGTCATCTGTTCTGCAGCACCACCGAGACACACTGGTTACATATCCTGAAACACTGGGTTCTTAGCCAACTCTTCAGTCCAAGCTTTCATTCTTAGGGTCTCACTTTTCCAAATAAAAATATATATTATGTGTGGGAAAGCTTACTCTTTCAGCATCTTAATTATGAGTTTTAGCAGAAGTTTTTCAGCTAACCTTGGAAAAATTGAATGACACCCAGCAAAAAAATCCATGTCTCTCTCATTGTTTTGGGCTTTTGGAGTTTCTAGTTCTAAGCATATTTCTAACAATTTCCATGTATATTGTTGAATATAATTTAGAATGAACTGGCTGAAACAAGCATATGGTAAATATTAAACCAAGGCTTTAGGGTCTGTCAACAGTGTCAAGGCAATGGGAAATACATGTAGACCAAGTCAATCATTTTTTTTAGTGCGATGAAAAATGCAAGGATTTAATGATTATTGATTCTTAAAAATCTCAGAGACTTTGACTGGTATTGGCTTACTAACTGACAGTTAAAAAACTTAAGCTAAGCTGGTTGTGCAAGCTGCACTTGCAGTTAATGGAGACTGAAAGGTACCTTAAGAAGGACATTCATCCTTCCTTCTCAGATATCCCTAGTAGGTATCTGCGTCAAATACTCTGTTTTAAGAGCCATTCAGGGCCACTCACTATGGAGAGAATTGGGAAACAGGGAGACGGTGAACAATTTTGCTCACTGTCTGTGTAGGAAACACTTTTGCATTTCCTTCACTCAAAAATGCTTCAATGCTAATGTTTTGCTCATAGAAGATGATGCACTTCTCCATTGCCTGATAATCACAGCTCTCTCCAGGGACACATTCTGCACAAATACTTTCTGAACATGTGATCAGCTATGTCTGCTCATTCAGGTTTTCTCTCATGGGTATCCAACCTACATTTTTTACCTGATCTATATACGCACAGCTGTAATTTAAGTAACACAGTGACACGTAGTGCATTTTCTACCTTGCGAGATACCTGTAGAAAAATATTCTCTGGCTTAGATTTAGCAGTTTAAAGTTAAAATTAATCTGGTGCAAATCTTCCTGATTTTTGGTCAGGAGATTCTTTAAGATGAATATGCTGAAAAGACTTAATCTTTTAAACCTGAGGCGTGTTTCTTCACCACAACTATTCCTGCAGATCCAGCACTATCATTGCTGTTCCCTGGCTGAGAAGAATATCTCAGCAAGTATCAAGTGTTCGAGACATAATTTCAGAATTGTAAAATTCACCTTTTTTTTCAGTATTTTCTTACACAGACAGTCACCTCAATGAATATTCTGGCTTCTGGAGCCATTTCCTAGTACACTGCCTAAAAGCAAGTCCAAACTCAATCAAAGACCATTAGTCCTCTCTGTCCTGTCAGCTTGCCAGTCTGCTTCTAGCATTTCTCATCTCACTTGCAACTTCCAGTTTTTGAGATTCATGGCTTAGTTCCCCTAGGAAACAAATTCATACATATATTGTATGCAAGCAGCTCAGTAAGAGAACAGGGAATGGCTTGTCTGCTAATATAAACACAGCTGTGTATGGTAAGTGGCACATAGTTGTTTACATCCAAATTCAGGCTATCGTGCAACAGACAAAATAAATAAAAACTTCAAATCAAAAGAAAATAAAATTGTCATTGGATTTGCCATTTCCTTTTACCTAAAAGTACTTATGCAGATGTGTATTTTGGGGTTCAGACAAGAAGATAAGATGAAATAATTTGAATATTTATACAGGAGTATCATTTAATGATGTTTCAAGTCCTTGTATTACTTCAATAGGCATGGGAGTCATTGAAGAATTTCTGGGAATGTGTGTGATGCCATTGAAGACTAACATCTTCCACCCTATTTTTCTTTTTTTGTTCATGGTCTGTGAGTGTATTAGAGGAGAATTTTGTACATAGTTGGTTTTTTTTTCTCAGAAATCTTTGCCAGCAGTTAATATCAGCTTTCTACAGCCAGAATGCTGGAAAAATTGAATGAAAATGCTTCTAGTCCCAAGAGAAGAAAACATTTCTTGTACTTTTTATTTATCAAAATGAGATAGCAGTGCTTATTATTCAGAATAAGACATCAGCAACACTAGGTATTTAAATAAATTCACCAGATTGGTGGATGCACTATAGTTTTGTTACTACTGGATTATATTAGAGGAAGCAGCTGTACTAGTTCAAAATCAGTCTGGACAGCTGGTATCACTGTGGCCCATGGAACTAGCCCACAGCTTATGTCCTGCATATGCAGACAATGGCCTAATGTTATCTGTTATGGTACTGGGGAGAATAATTACCAAAAGAAGACTCCAAGCATGCTACTATTTCTTGAGGAAAGCTGGTGAAAAATGTTTCTAGATTTAATTTGCAGATTAAAAGAAGAAAAACAATCTTCTGCTTGGTGTGGATCTTCAGTTCTGTCTTCCTCGGCAAATCCGTGAGCTGCTTTGATGCTGGGACTAGCAATGGCTTCATGGGATCCAGAGCCTCCTTCTCAAATAGCTCTATTGGCTCTTCACAGGGATCTCCAGAGTTAGTAATGCCTTCTTCCTAACAGAGCTACAGAGAAGCTTTGAGGATAGAGTCACATACCAGTAACAGCAGAAAAGGTGAAAGGAAATGCATATTTAATATAGGTTCACTAACACAGGTTAACAAATTTTGTTTTAAACAATAATGAGGATTAAGCAATTTGATAACTGTATTTAGTAACATTGTACAAAGCCTACTGCGGGGTTAAAAGCTGTAACTGACCTGCCCATTGGTAATTTGATTAAACAAAGCAGCTGAACCAATCCAACATCTCACTGTGAGCTAAAGGGATTCTCTTGCTCCCCTTTTTCCCTTCACCTTACATCTCTGCCTGTATGTGTCCTTCCAGTTTTGCTATAATGCCTTTCTGTTGATGTGGCTGTCACTGTCTTGAAAATGGCCAAAGAACTGGGATTGGCTTTTAGGTTTGTTTTTTGGTTTTGAGGTGTTTTTTTCCCCTTGAATTAGTTTTTGACGAGATCAGTGAGTCCAACTTGCTCCACATGCAGTCAGAGGAGCACTAGGGCCAATATAAGGAAGGAAGCAGGTTAAGCAGTCATGGTGAGGGCAAAAAGGAATAAAGGAGAAGAGAAATATGGACTGCTCCTTTCAGCAACAAGCAGCTGTCAGGTAACTGTATAGTCTAACCCTAGTCCTTATTAGCAGGGTTAATAAGCTACTTAATCATCATCAGTATTTCAGCTTAAATTGCAGACTTTAATTAGGTATTCAAGTGGAGTGATTTTCATGTTTGAAAGCCTGCTACTCATCAATCAGTTTACTTTTACTTCTCTTACCAGTACGCTGATGGTCAGACCAAGCATCTTGGTCAGGCATGCTGAATACTGCAACACTTTATGAGAAAGAACATCCCAAAAGAGCTCACAGGCTGTCCAGTGAGGATATTGTACCTGAAAGCTTCCTCTGTTTTGCATCCTCTTTCAGGTAAGAGGGAATCTCTTGCTTCCCTGTTGAAGCCATGTTAAAAGATGAGGCTTGGTTTGAGATGGTATGAAGGGACTCATGGTTCTTGGGATCCCTCCAATGTAAAACTGAACAACTGTGTGTTATGGACTGCAGTGTAACACAGCAAAACTCTCTTCTGTAAAGGGGCAGGTTCTGGCAGTCCTATTTATAGGAATACACAGCCAGAAGGTTAGTGATTGTAAAAGCTGGATTTCATAGGAGGGAAGTTAAACAGAGAATGTTGGGCAGCATCCCTCTGCTCCAGGAGGAATCCTTGTTCTACTGCAAGAGGGGAAAATAGGTTGAACAACTAGGCAGAGGTGCAGCTCTGTCTAAATTTAGTTTCAGAGATAATATAGGTGTGTCTGCTGTTGCTTGTATTCCCAGTGATTTCCCTGAAGCAGAATCAGTCTGGGTAGTGGTTAACATGTTATTCATGCCTTTATGTTCTCTGTAAACTATTTAAGAAGTACTAGGGAGGAACCTTTGTACATAACCTCTAAGTTTCTGGGCAAGCTACAACTGACTGATTTTCCTTTGCTTAACCCTGTGCATTAAAGAAAGCTGAACAAGAGGAAAAACCTTTCCATTGCCATATATGTCTGTCCAAAAAAGCTCCCACCAAAGATTCAGTGAATATGCTCAAGGCACATGCTTACAGTGTCCTGTGGTCTGTAAGAGGGCAGGAAACACCACATTGTTGTTCAAGGAACAAAGTTGTGCATCAGTTCAAACGCCGTCCTGGTTGTAATGGGAAAAGAAGCTGATAGCGACAGGACAACATAAAAGGAAACTGCAAAAGGAGCGCAGAAACAGTAGAAGCCTGGAGAATACAGAGGGGCAATGGTGATGGTTATATTGGAAAGCATGGAAAATTGGTAGAGAAAGTTGGTAATTATTTTGAGGTGAGGACCATTTGGTGCTCTGTGGCTGTGCCTGCCAGGTCAGTCCTAAAAGGAAAGGTTTCCAGATCATGTACTAATGTTGATAAGTGTTAGTGTAAGCTGACCATATGCAACATGATCGTCTCAGAGAGGCTGAAGCCTGAGCAGCTGGGGAAAGCTCAGTTCTAGCCTTTGAGCTTCGTGTCATCTTTCCAGATAAAGGATGGTGCACACCCATGAGGTCACAGGAGACACTCACTAGGTGTCTTTAAGCCAGAAGGACATAGTCTTCCTGGCTTCCAGAGTAGCCATAACTGTGGTTTTCTGTTTCTCTGCTAGCTCAGGACAGGAGACACGGACCTCACCCAAATCGTGTTCCATCTCCTGGACCTCACTCAAACCCTGTCCCATCTCCCTGATAGGGCTTTCCTGCAGTCGAGGAGCTATTCAGTAGAGTTCAGTGCCCTTCTCTGGGGTGCAGAGCTTTCATCTCCTGCTCCTGAGGGCAGCTGAGAAGCATCCTGAGCCCCTTCTTTTTGTTCTCAAAAGCAGAAAGAGGTGCCAGAAATGAAGAAAAAAAAAATCTAAAAAAATCTGGCAGGAATGGATAATCGAGAAATGAAACCTGCCCAAGGCTGGTCTGCATCATGCATGCAGCTGTGAACAATTACAGTCACACCCACACGCCATAACACACGTAATTGTGCCTTGTAGGCACAGCCCACAACAGCCACAAGATGCTCTCAACCTCTGTTGCAAAAACCATCCTAATTACTATCAAATCTACTAGACCTGCCACGACGGGCACTCAGTCTCCTTTCCAACACATCCTCCTATAACCCAAATCAATCATGAATGTGTGATTTTGGTATCACAGCAATTTACGTAGGGAAGAAGGCAGAGGCTAATAAATGGGAAAATGCAAATAGAATATCTCCTGTAGAAATTGTGTTTTCTGCAGGGGTTGTATATTGCCCCTTAGCCTAGGACCTGGGGGCTATATGAAGACTAACCTAACTGCATACGTGTGTCCGTAATTAGTTCAGATGAGCTACTCCCTTGCTATATAAAATATGAGTACAAATGTACATGATAGTCAAAGGTTTAATTTCTAGAACAGGGACAGAAATTCCTAGATCTCATGTTTTATTTATCAAAATCGCATCCCAGTTCAATTTTGGAGCAAGAACTGGGAATATGCTGTCTCCCCGAACCCTGCATGACCCACTTTCCATGCAAAGGAAACCAGGGTACAAGAAGTGCAGGGCACAGCGTGACCCAAGGGTATGCTGTGGCATGTTACGGAACGTAATCTCTACACAGCCTGCAAAGTAGGTCATTTGTTACAGACACTTAATTTAGGCATTATAACTTCTTTCCAAATTGACTGAAAAAAGCATCATTATCTGACAACAACTCTCCAAG
Organism: Eurypyga helias; assembly: GCF_000690775.1. Taxonomy (NCBI): domain Eukaryota; kingdom Metazoa; phylum Chordata; class Aves; order Eurypygiformes; family Eurypygidae; genus Eurypyga; species Eurypyga helias. The sequence continues at coordinate 15,976 of NW_010224905.1, forward strand.
TTTCTCATTGCCCTCTTCACTCCTACTTTGAGAAGCCACTAAAATAAGCATTTAAAAATGGTGTCCTGAAAATAGCCCTGAGTATCTCCTATAATGTCCCAAAAGTAGGTCTCATCTTCCAAAGTCTCAAATGTAGGTCTTGCATTTTTAGGGAGAAGGGGTTTTTTGATATTATTACTTAACTTGTGGGTGGTTTGGGTAGTAACTAAAGCACTCCCCTGGTAATGGCAGACCTAGGTTCAATTTTTGTTTCAATCATAGAATTGTTTAGGTTGGAAGGGACTTTAAGGATCATATAGTTCCAACCACCCTGCCATGGTCAGGGACACATTTTTGGGAAGATTCAGAAACACAACTTTGATCCTAGTACACGTATGATTTATTTTACCAGATTTCTAAATTAGCTGAGTGCCAGCACCCCCTAAATATCTCCTGAGGCTAACTGTCCCAAGAAGTATTTGGCAATCACTAAGCCAAGTTAAGAGTGAATGGGTGCAAGAATTACTCTGTAGTTTGGGCACTTGGCTGAAAAGGAGGGTCCTGGCTTCTGCTTTATGTTCTTATAGCTGTTCCCGGACTTCTTCCTAGTAAATGTCTAATACAAAACTAATGTGCATAACTAAGCAAGGGTTTCTGGGTACCATACTGCAGAAAAGAAAGCTGCAGAAAGTCAAGAAATACTTCAGATACCCCTAGACCTCTGACTCACCAAATAGGTGAGATCAGACTAAATATGTGGGACATGCTCAAGAATTGTGTTGTGCTGGAAAACTGCATGTCTCCGCTGCTGTCTTGAGATCGGATGTATGTACAGTAAAGAAATTCTTTCATCACTAAGCTTGTATTCCTGGCTTGTTGCCATGACATCCCTCAGAAGAGCTAATCAAGAAATTCAAAGTGCTGCACTGAGGTGAAATTCTGATAAAAAGCAGAAGGTTGCAGAGGCTTTGTAGCGTTGAGACACATGAACATGATATAGTTGGAATAGGGAGAGTGAGATGTTCTGGGACTGGCCTTTGACACTGTTATTTGAATACCAGCCACAATGTATAGGGTCTGCAATAACACTGCTTCATCTGGATCTTGCCTAAGCAGCGATTGGGTTCCCCCATTACAGACTGGTGTCTTTCAATAGGAGAACTGGGACACCTTAAGACAACCATCACCAGGAGTGATAGCTGTCAGGGTAGATGTGGTAATCACTCATACCCCTGCCTAGTGAACAGCATCAGCTGGATTTGAAAACCAGATCACCTTCTTATCTCCACAGATAAGCCCCCTTAGCAGAACTGGGTAAGGATGGCAAACCGGTATGTGGAAGCACCATGAACGTTGTAGAGTGTTTCAAGCCAGGCAAGAGGTATCTGTGCTGTGTTTTCACCTGGGTTGGAACAAGACCTCTGGGATGCCAGCACCTGAAAGCTGCCTGCTGGAGTTTAAAAGGAAAAGCTGGAAGGACCACAAAGGCATTAAATGATTAGCTTGTGTTGGCACTGCCAGCCATGGCAGCAGATTGGATTTCCAATATTAATGCCAATGTTTAATGAGAATACTGCAGCCTTTAATCTGAAATAAACAGGGTTGATGTATCTGAATGGGATCAAGGGAGAATAAAAAGACGTTTTTTGACAGCTCCCATTCTAGCCAGTCTTGGCACAAAATTTCCCTCTGTCCTGACCACTGTTCCAGCTCTTTTAAAACAAGCTACGCTGTGGCCATGGTGCCTTCAATATGTCACCAGTGACTGAAAATGTAGTCACTGGAGGTGATACGCAACTCAGCAGGCTGCATAGGAGCTGTTCTATCATTTCAAAAAGCCCACATATTTTCTCATTTAGTATTCCCTCTATAAAAAGCTGACTTATTCTTTCTCACACTGAGAACTGAGTTCTTTACAGAAAATATTTCCAACTAAATCTGTCTACAGTCATCAGATGAATTCTGAATATACACAAGGGAAGATTTTGTTCTTTGACCAACTTAAAATTTGACTGTGTTGACAGCAAGTTATGCCTGATCTCATTTACATCAGTGCATAACTCAGTTTGCTTCAAATAGAGCTGCTCTGGATTCGCACCAGTGTATGTCTGAAGAGAGTTTGACCTTGCTCTTCAGGCTTTTACAAATAGTCATTCTCAAATAAACTTTCTGCAGGCTACTCAAGTTTCCTTCGTCCATGCTGAATGATCAGTCACTGCCAGCCAAGTCAACTCAAACCCTCCCAGGAGAAAGGTGTGCTGGTTTTGGCTGTGATAGAGATAATTTCTTTCATAGTAGCTGGCCTGGGGCTGTGTTTTGGATTTGTGCTGGAAACAGTGCTAGTAACACAGGGATGTTTTCGTTACTGCTGAGCAGTGCTTACACAGAGTCAAGGCTTTCTCTGCCTCTCACACCACCTACCAGCAAGTGGGCTGGGGGTGCACAAGGAGTTGGGTGGGGACACAGCTGGGACAGCTGACCCCAACTAACCAAAGGGATATCCCATACCACATGATGTCCTGTTCAGCCTATAAAGCTGGGGGAAGAAGAAGGAAGGAGGGGGACACATTCAGAGTGATGGTGTTTGTCTTCCAAAGTAACATCTACACGTGACAGACCCCTGCTTCCCTGGAGATGGCTGAACACCTGTCTGCTGATGGGAGGTGGTGAAGGAATTCCTTCTTTTGCTTTGTTTGTCTTCGTGGCTTTTGTTTTACCTGTTAAACTGTCTTTATCTGAACCCATGTGTTCTATCACTTTCATTCTTCTTCTCTTCCCTCAACTCTCCAGGGAAGAGTGGGCAAGAGGCTGTGTGGTGCTTAGTTACCAATAAGGTTAAATCATGACAAAAGGTCGAAATTCTGTCCCCTGATTTGACTTCACCCACTGCCCAGAATCAAAACTGAGATGTTTTCTCTTTTTCTGGTCAGGTCTCATATCTCAAGCTGAAGAAGAAGTACTGGGTTGGGGACCTCTCACATCCTTGTTTTTCTTCAACTAGTGAGTCAGAGAAGCATCTGACTTCAGAGCTCCCCACCCACTGCTCAGAAGTGTAATAATGTCTGCAATACACTGTATATTTAGTCTAAGATATATGGGAAATTAAGTATTTCTGCTGACATATGAATAGATTTACATTTATCAAACACAACTAGAGAAGTTACTGAAAAGCACTCTCATTTACTCTGTCCTTTCCAGCAGGAGGGAGAGAAAGAATCTCAGATCTTTCTTCCTGAACAAGGAGATATTTGGGTAAAATAAACATGAAAGAATTGTGATTTTGAGATACTGCAGTAAAACAAGGCAACACCTGTTCTTGTAGTTGCTTGTGCATGTACAAAATTAAAAGAAACAGTAGAAAAATGCCTAGCTTGACATATTTGGCTTGTATGCAGGAGATTTTGCATCTTTGATTGGGCAGAGTAGCCCTTGCTTTTTTCCAGTCTCCACAAGCTTTAAAATTTCTGTCAACCATGCTTAATCTAGGTTTGGCCCAATTAGGATGTAACTATGTCCTCATGGAAAATAAATGATGGCTGTGCTCTTGCTAGTTCACAAGGATGTCTAATTAGATGACTTTCTGGACAGTAGCTGGTAAAAATATTTCAGTATGCAATCACATTTATCTCCACATTGGTGCTTTGACTTGTTCTATCACCCTGAAATTGCTTAGGGACCAATCTGCTCCTGCCATAACTGGCAGTTCCTCTCACAGATTATCCTGCTGCCCGGTCCTCACTAACTTGTCTGTGGATCTGTCTCACATGGATCAATCTGCAGTGGATGCAAGGAATATGCCACTGAATCCTTGGTTTCACCGCTGCTGTTCTAGAGAGGAGGAGTTTCTCTAATTACCCCTTCTTAGTGATCATTTTTGATTACACGTGTTCTTACACACTCTCCCCAATTTACTTTGTTTCAGACCCACCAGTTTAACCCTTTTAGTGCCAGACATCCCACATCCTTGCCAGCCTGTTGCAATTGCAGGTGAGGTCCCTTGTGCTCTGGAGAGATTTTGGAGTGTTGGAGACCACAGCAGTGATTCTGTGGTGCACCCTGCTTCCACATGCCATCAATTAACCACCTCCACAGCCTGCATCACCTGACTCAAGAGGTAAAAAACAGACAAGCAAAACCTGTGGTTGGCTTTTGAGCCACTGTGTTGTCCAATGCATCATGGTGATGCCTGTGTCTGGGATGTTCTGACTGCCTCTGTACCACGTCCCCCACTGAGTATATCAGGGATGCTAAATGGCATTAATAGACCACCTCAAAATACTGTCTCTGAAGCTGTGGTCAGAGCTTACAAAGGCTTCTCGGAAGTGAGCATTGCCACCCCACCGCTCAGGGGCTAGAGGCTGGTTGGGGCACATCCCCTACCTGAAGAGGAAGGCAGGAAGAAGGGAAGTGGGACAGGAGGGATGTGAGCAGAGGAGCTGGGATGTCTGCTCCTGCAGCCACAGAGCTATGAGGGAGGGGAGGTAATCCCTCCATTGCCTCACTTTCCAACAGCAGCCACCAGCCACAGCCCTTCACAGTGACCCTGGATGGAGATCAGCAGCCAGTCTGGCTCTCCCCTACTGTATCAACCACCAAGCCAGCAGCAGTCACAGGTGTTGTGGTTCCCTGCAGCAGGCTGCTGCTCTGGGCAGCTGTCTGCTTTACCTGTTCCCAGAAGAGCTCTGGCTTGGGTGATGGGGGTAAATTGGACCATATTTTACTGCTGGTATATTTTTTGATGTACTGGAGACCTGTAAAAATTCCTGCCCAAAGCTAGATGAGTAAATTCTTGTGACAGGTGAAAAAAGAAGTTGGTCTTTCATGACAGCTTTATATACAGTCCTGGAAGTCACTGGAGCTTCATGGAGTAATGAACCCCCTTGTATAGTCCTTCCCCTGTACCAAGGCACAGCATAGTGTAGGAGCAAATGTGGCCTTATTTCATAATCTGCCTGTTGAAAAGTAGATGTTTGTGAAAGGAAATAAGTAAAAAAATAAATGGTTCTGTCACACTTCCCACTGAAATGTTCTTGTTCTTTATGGACAAGCTCAAGCAATTTGGTTTCAAAGCACCACACCCCAATCTGTGCTATAAATCAGGTGAGCTCTCTCAAGTCAGTAAGCCTGTAAAAGAAACACCCCCTCAAATCATCAGTTGCTGTTGCAAGGAGTGTGCACCAGAGAACACTCCATTTTCACCACCCAGGACCACCCAGGTCAAGTGCTCTGATGAGGGCAGGCAATCATGCTGCCTATTTTTAAGCACCCAGTTTAGAGGCTTAAATTGAAGGGTTGCTCTCTCTCAACAGCCAAGGGAGAGAGAGAGGTTCTTCCAGCCAGAAATCCAGAGTATATGGCTAATTAAGGTGTTAGAGATCACTCTCTGAAAGAGCTCCTTCTGCCCCTTATCCATAAGGAAAACTTAAAGTGATGTCTGAGACAGGCCAGATGAATCTTAAGATTTTCTGTTTCTCTTATTGACTATCCTGGGAGCTGTGAGGAGATGAATCCAACCTAGGTTCTTAAGCTAGGCTCTTGTATTTGGTGGTTGAGGCTTGCCAGTATGTATAACGCTTATTCTTCACCTGGCTATCCCTACGCTGAGGACCTGTTTATGTCCTATTGGCTAGGTACAGTAACAGAGTGCCAGCCATAAAGAAAGCTTGAGGAAAAGATTGGCAGTGAAGGGGTTAATTGGTCACCTGCTACACCTGTTATTCACATTACCCAAAATATAGCTCTCTAGAAATTCTTTAAAGGTCACTCTTGGAAGTAATACCAAACAAGAAACCCTTTTTTCCATTCCCCACCCAAAGTACTATCACAAGCGTGTGTAGTTACCAGGTTCATCGGTAGTGTTGTTGTAGCACTGAAGGATCCATGCATTGCCATTCTGCCTGCTCACAGCAATCCCTGTCTCAAGGGAAAAGGAGAATACTAATGCTTAATGCAGAAAGGCTATAAACTGTTAATATGCTTACAAATAGGAGACATTCAATTCCATAAATATTCTTATCTGCTGGTAACTGTAGTTTTTCTTCTCTGGCTTTTCAGCCTCTATATGAGCACAAATAGAGATGAACGAATGGAGATGACCAGTGAATCAAATGATAAAACACAGAGAAGGTCAAAGCAGTAGCATTTATTGCCATCATCTCTCAGAGAATATATGAGGCATTAAAATTCTGATACTGTACCATATTCTAGTCACAAAGATTGTAACGAGCACAAGTAATGGCATCAAATGAATCTCATCTAATGACACCAGCAATAACGAGAACAAGAACAGGTGCAAACACAACCTCCTTGAGTATGATCCTAAATAGGTGTTTTATAGTCGCCCTCAGAAAGCGGGGGCTGTGGCAACATACTAAAGAATGCACAACACAGCCAAGTTGATTAGTCATTAGTTATTGCACAAGAGCTACCGTTGATTGCTACTACTGGATATCTGATGTATTGCTATCCTAGGCTATGCCTTTTTTTCCCCACGATGGTCATGAAAGTTCTGTTGACAGATAGTTAAGGCTGCCATAGATAATATAAGGGATGCTAAGTGTAAATCTCAACAGTGAATCCGCAATGATTTCAGGAGAACAGGGTAAACAATGCAGCTGACAGGGCTCAATATCTATCAGCTCTTCTTTAATAATATAATTATTTCATGTAGTACGTGGTTGCAACTCAGACACAGGCTGGAGCCAGGGATCTCATCTGTCTACAGGCAACAAATCAAGAATTGGATAAATGCTTTTAGTTTTATAGAATCAGGAAGACCCTGGGCAGAGTAATTCTATGCAGGATTGACTGGAAGAAATCTGACATTCCTCTTTGCAGGCTCCTTTCCCCAGAGCCTCTAGAAAACGTGACAGTGCTTAGTAAGGCAAAGGCTGGGCTACAGATTTAATTGCCTGGCCCTGGCAGAAGCAGCAATAATTGCAAAAGACTGTAAGAATGTATTAAAGTTTCCATCTCCTCACTAAAACTGAACCAAGTTGCATTTTCATCAGCAGCAATCAAAATGTAGTTTATTTTACTACAAAGCTGTCTGGGATGTTACTTGCCTTTCTGGATGTATAACTGTGTGTGAAAACTACCTGAATACAACCAAAGGTTTGCAAATCTTAATTTGGCTCTCTTAAAAGCCAGACCAAACTGTCATTTACAGAACTAGATTATTTGGTTTTAAATTGCAGTGCACTAATGATTAACCCTAGCTGGAAAGGGCTTGCTTTTCTGTCTGCCATGCTGGCACTAGGGACAGTTGTAGAGAGAAGTTCCCCAAGGCAATATGCTCTTGAAGGCAGCAGAAACCTGTAGCCACGTAGGCTACTTGGCCTACACTGGGGCAGGTTCTTGCTGCAGAGCATCTGGGGCAAGAGCTGCTGCTGTGGGTGAGGGTCCTTCCTGCTGCCCACCTTGCCAGGGGCAAGAGAAGTGCAATCCCAGGTCTACTCTTGCCCCTGTGCTCAGCCTTCATGCCATGGAGATCAGAGATGTGGTGCTCAGGGAGGATTACAGCCTCTGTAAGTGACAGGCAGTACTTCCCGTCCACTGCAAGGCAATGCCAACTGGGAGAGCATGTCGCCTTGTGGGAGGCCAGGGTTGGGAAAGGAAGGGGGGAGGGGAGAGATGCTGCTGACACGTGCAATGGAAAAGGTCTTCAGTCATAGCTGAGGAGGGTTATTGAAAGCTGCACTTGGTCTCATGACCACTGAGTTACCAGCTCTCAGCCAAAAGTTGTGCCTGCCTGAATCCCAGGGGCTGAGGTTGGGCTGTGGCATGGATTAGCACCCAAGCGAGTATGGCATGAGCGACCTGGGCATTGAGAGAAACATACCATGGGTTAGTGCACGTCTTTTCTCCAATCCCCATCCTCTATCAGGTTTATGTCTCCACTGCTTTTTGTAACTTGGGGTGCCTTGGTCAGCCTTCAGAGCAGTCGAAGTGCCATCACGCGGTGTCCACCTGGGGACACGTCCTCTTCAGTACTTCATACTATGGCAGTGCTGCTGGGTTTTATTGATCACAGTCATATAGTATGATCTGCTTGGGCCATCTTGTCTGCTAAACAGGAAATCCCCTGGCCAAACCTGCCAGAACTTCCTTTTATCTACAGGGTTTTCCTAGCCCGCCTCTGCATGATATTAGAGCTATTTTCCTACATAGCACTGATATTTTCTATTATATTTAGCATTACTCTATCATGTTATAGATTCGCCTAATTTATTATTCCTTTTCAACCTGTCATTTTATTATTTTATTATTCCTTTTCAATGCTGTCATTTTCAGCATTATTTTTTCTACTCAAAATGTGGTTGTTTTATTAAACTATGTAATTCTTCACAGCGAATCTCCATCTATGTTTCTAGTCATTGGCAGCTTTGTGTGATAACGTGAGCAGACTCATTTATATCACATTCCTCTTCTCAGTTATGTCATGAAGACATTCTGCCATCTAGAAGCTCTTGAGTTATGGTTCTAGCTTCAGTAGTGTCATCTACTCTAGCTTGACAAGTTTCTTAATATCCTTGCCTTGTACCTATAAGAAATTTAAGACCATGTGTCAAGAGACATTCAGCCAGTGGGGACTGAACCTGTAAACTTTGGGTTTTAATGCATGAGCTCGTATTATTTGAGAAATTCAAGTCAGTTAGTCAAAACTGAGGCAGATTTATGTTTCTTTGGTCAAAGAAATACCAGAAGGAGATGTGAATCAATGGGAAAAGTTGTCAGAATATCCTTCAAAAATCCAATGTGGAATTTAAAGGGTTATTGTCTATAAATAATTTTGAATGTGCTGTATGTAATAGCAGCCATTAAAAATCAATGTTTACCTACAGCTGTGGAGTCTGAGATACCACACTACATTTCAGTGCCATAGGCTGACATCAGTGACTTCATGGCCACCAGTAAAAACCTAGTACTGAAGTTCTAAATGTTACCTTCAGCACTGATTCTCTGTATGTCAACCCATGGTGGCAATGATGTCATTGTTATTCCTGCTCTCCAGGAGCTGGTGAAATGCTGTCTGGTGAAGGAGCTGGGGCTGCCATAAACACCTTCTGCTGCCAGTCGCTGCCAGATTACTATTTCCAAGATGGACTTGATGCTGCAGACTGTGAAGAAAATGAGCCTTGTCCGCAAACACGGCTGTAGGAACACACAACAACTGTTTACATGCTCACTTCTGGCAAGAAAAGTGACCACAGCCCATATGGTTTACCATTGTATTTAGCATGAGAAGTGGTAAGTTTGCTTGCCCTGTGGACTTTAGTGCTGCCTCAGGCACAGCCAAATCCCTGAAGAGCTGTGACTGGAAAGATGTAAAAGTGCAGAAAACTGTACTGTCTGCTGATATTGCTTGTATATTTTTGCATGATGCATGCTAGAACAGTGATCTATGGTTTAGTAGCAAGATACAAGGGGCCTACAAGGAATCTGGGAGGGGACTTTTTGCAAGAGCCTGTAGTGAAAGGACAAGGGGTAATGGGTTTAAATTGAAATTGAGGAGGTTTAGATTAGGTATCAGGAAGAAAATCTTCACAGAGAGGGTGATGAGGCACTGGAACAGGTTGCCTAGAGAAGCTGTGGATGCCCCATCCCTGGAAGTGTTCAAGGCCAGGCTGGATGAGGCTTTGAGCAACCTGGTCTAGTGGAAGGTGTCCCTGCCCATGGCAGGGGGGTCCCTTCCAAACCAAACCATTCTGTGATTCCATGATTCTATGATTCTATGATAATGAGTCCTGACAAAATAAAAGCTGAGTGCATTCACGGGACATTTGTGTATGGCTGTACTTGTGCTTGGTTCCTAACCGCAGCCTGTTGACATGTCAGTGGAGTTCAGTGCCTAAGCCACCAGCTCCCAAACATCTGAGACAGTCTCAACCTTCTTTTTCACAGACCACCATGAAACCAGAGGGAGTTCATAAGTTTAAAACATTTTACTGTGTAGTATCATTTCACAGCCCAGCTGATAATCCCTCAGAAGAGACCTCATGTGGGGAACCTCTTGTCTAAGCTTTATGGAGGATATACTCTGTAGTGACATCCCAGTATGGGGAAAAGATCAAAACTAGAAGATGATGGCACAGGACTGAGACCACACCCCTGAAATACTAGGCTATGGCTTTAGCTGGGACAAGTCTTGATGCTGGACACACAGATCCTCCTCTTACTCAACCAGCATAGACTGATGGACATCAGTAGGACTCTGCCTCTAAGTGGGCCTGCATTGACCCTTTAGAGAAATTTTGATAGAACTTTCTGCTACACACTAAAGATTGATCTGTGTTAAGAAAAGTGATGTGGTTATTCAGGCACTACCAGGATACAGATAATAATAAGAGTAACCTTTCAAAGGTGAGGAATTGCCAAAGGTAAGGGTATGGAATTTAATGTGCACAGCCGCAATGTAACAAATCTAAGGGCATTCAAGCATTGGGCATTAAAAGCTTTGTTCCCTTGGCTTGCTTTATACTACACTGCAGGTGTAAAGGGAGGAGAAAGACACTGATCATGTTTTCTTGGTGGCAGCAAATTCTCCAGGTACAGGAGATATGGGTTGTCATGAGACAAGGTTGTGTAACCTCATGATACAAGGCTGAAGAAATTAGAAATGTGTCAGCTATGTCAGTGTAGCACAAGGGTCCCAGACAACCTTCTTACAATTTATAACAACCCTGAAGATCCTACAGTTTAGGCCAAGGTTCTCCTAAACTAGCCAGCCAGGGAATTTGAAGGTCACAAGCCCAGTGGAGTGCCCTTTCCAAAAGGCAACCTTTATTTTTATGCCTTTAATTTTACTACAGGAGTAGTTTTTGACTCAGGTGTATTTTGTTTTGCCTAGTCCAGGGAATGCAGAGAGATTAAAGTTAGGCAATATCTGATGTGAACTTCTGAGGCAATGAGAGCTGCGTGTAAAATTTTAAGACTGCACACAACTCTGCCTTGTGCTTTCCTGTGGCTATATTACATACATTTATTGAAATTCAATTTGTAGTTAGGGAACAAGAGGATTTTTTTAAGGCAGTTTATTGCTGCAGGTAATAGAAAAGTCATAAATCTGCTAAAGCTGAAGTTTCTGGCCAGTGATACTCTAAGCAGTTGTTACTGGGGCTGTTTCACCAACCATGGGAAATCTCAAACAAATGCCATAAAACCTTTTTTTTCACAGATACTCTGAGTCACTGTTAAAAATAAATAATTAAAAGAGAAAGTTAAATCCCTGCTTTTTTTTTTTTCTAATTTTATCTTTCTCAAGTCTTAAGAAAGTCGCAAGCGCCTGCGTTATCAAAGCTTAATAGAAGCAAAAGAGGTTGGGGAGACATTTTTGAGATGTTTTGCTCATGGTGGAAAGTTCCTCAGCAGTTATTTTCCTGCAAATAGCCCAGAGCATTAAGTAATAGAATTTCCCTTCTGTAAAAGAACCGTCTCCTAATAGAGGGTAACAGTGCAGTTGCTATATGCAGCTGTAGCACTTCACTGTTAGCAGACAAGAAACACAGTATTGCTTCCAAAGTAGCTGGCCATGGTTGTCCTCTACCCGTAGGGAGATAGCAAAGGTTCAGTCCTGGTAAACAGTGATGAGACTTCCCACAGGTCTTTCTCAGTGCATGAGATGATGGTCCCTGACATGCACTAGGTAGGGCAGTGCCTGGTAGTCTGAGACTGCAGAAAGGAGCGGCCCCCAGCCTTTCATAGCACTTGAGATAAGGAGTAGGCATGGATTTCTATAAATAAGTGAAATATAGCCTCAACTTTGGGGAGCAACAAGTAGTTTTGTACTCAATAGGTTATACTTTATGGGTCAATACAAGGAAAATGGACACAAATGAGGGTCTCAGTTTGTGACCATTTGGATAAAAAGAGCCCTGGTGTAGATGATGGGGATGCTAAGTCTGTCTTCCTCCCACCAGGCAAAGTTATATCAAGGAATTGGAGTAATAGTCTCCCCCTACCCAGTGATGGGGTCACTGAACCACCAACCCCAGACCAGCTGAGAGCTTGGCACAACCATGATGGCAGATTTTGGAGCCCTTCTGCCCATGATAGCTGCGCTTCTGACATAAGCAACAGGCATGCATGGGTGGGGAAGTAGGAGGCTGTGACTCATGCAGGGCAATCCTGAACTTCTTGTGACCATAGAGGTGCTACTCTTGTGCCTACAAGTTTCTATGTTCTCTGATTCATTGGATGCTTTAGAAAGGTATTCATGTGGAAGGAGAAACTATGCAGTACCTCTGCTTAATACCCTCTCCTGCCTTTCTCTAGCATGTGATCACTTCAGTGTTGATTTATTTTCTGTCAGTGGCTTGTGTGTTTTTTGGGCTGCCACACTTCTTGCATCAACTGAGAACCCACCATCCAACCCATCAGCTGCCTTTTTGGTCCCCCTGTACTCACCAGTCAAGGAGAAAACCTCTGGGGGAGACACAGGAGCCCATGCCTTGTTTGTACAGAACGCAAAGGAGAAGGAGCTTGTGAAATCTGTGGTGAATCCACCCAGCTATGCTCCTCGTATTCTCACTGAGGTCCCTTATCTTATTCCTCCCCTCCATCTTCTCTTCCCATGGTCTTTGCCCACTTGTTGTATCTTGTCCCTAGTTAACTTGTCAGTTCTTTAAGATGAGGATTATCTTTCCTAAATATTGTACTTACTCAGCGTGACAGAAGCTTGGGAACCTCTGGGCTCTCCTGTAATGAATGTAATATATAATAATAACAAGATGTCATTGAAAAATGAGCCTGGTGCTGTGCAGAATAATTGAGAATAATGTTAGTTTTTAATGGGAGAACTTTTTTTGCTCAACAATATATACATTTTGTCAGAAATAACAATTACAAAAATGTTCAAATTTGCAATTTCCTCCTTCATTTATTTCACCGTTTATTTTCTCCTTCATTTCATTCTCGGTGTCTAAGATTATTTTCCTGCTTTCTACTCTAACCTGTGAAAGGGGTAAAATTGCAATTCCAAGATAGATCTGTGAGTTAGATTTCATTAAAAAGAAGGGAAATACTGAAATTCCATTTTTCTAAATATTTATTTCAATATAATTTTTCAACCAAAGTGCTTCAAGTGAAACATTTGCACCAGTTGTAAGAAAATTGTGACTAAATATCTCTCTCATTTTTACTCCTTTTCTAGTCCCTCCCTAACCACCCAGCCATTTTCTCCCTCTCTTTTCCTATTTCCCTGCATCTTCTCCTCTCTCTTGCTTTCACCTGTACAAGCAAACACTCCCTGACGCAGATATTTTGACTAATGCCCTGTTTCCGTGCACAGCAGAGAGGCTAAAGCTGAGCCTGAATTTTACATCTCTGAGTATCCTGCCTTTGATATGCTCACAGATACACAAAGGCCTATGGGAATATAAACATTCTTTTTCATTTCTTTGGTATCTCCTCCAATAACATTAAAAAAGAAAATCTTCTCTCCTTCCCTGCTTTTCCAGAAGTAACAAAGAAGCCATTGTCTTCATCTCTAGTTTGGCAAGTTTCAGAGGGAAAGATGGGGAAAACCCCTACCTGCAAAAATTATAGTATAAATTATTTTTACTAATAAAATTTGTTATACTGAGTCAGTGCCTAAGAGGCCCTCCTTAGAGCTAGGGGCCCCTTTGTGCTCTGGGATGATACACAAAAGGACTCTGCTCCAAAGAGTTTCTTTCTTTCTTTTAAGGCATTTCTGGAGCTGATTGGATGCTGATGAAAAGTGCTGGCTTGGCAGCGGTGGAGAGAAAAGTGTCCTGTTCATTTGCAGACAGCCCAAGTTCCCCCTTCCCTCTCTCCCGCTGGACATCAGTCGGGGCTGTGAGCACCCAACATGGGTTTCTAGGGTGTGTGAAGGTTCAAAAGCCATCTGGCTGATTTGGGGACTGTGGGACAAAGTCTTGCCTCAGGGGAATGAAGGTCACTCAGGCTCATACCCCAGCCTGAGCTCGAAGCAGCCCTGGTGCTGTCAGTAACCCACAAAGCAGGCGTGTGTGGATGTGTGTGTATGTCTCTGAGCGTAGGCTCACAGTGTGTGTCTTCACCCCCACCAGCCAGTGGGCTTTTTTCCCATTGATTAACCCAGGACTTTGCCCTGTTCACACCTATTACACATGCCTATCAGTGTACTACCTCCTCAAAATATCTTATAGAATTTTAAATTATCTGAATCCCCCGCAGTTTGTGGGTTGAGTTAGTGTAACTCCAGTGAAGTTACACTGATGGAGGGTTTGCTCTTGTTTTCCTCCTTCAGGGGATACAGCTTTGAACTTCGAGATGCCAGAAGCCACCTGCCTGTAGGTGCAGAGGGGGCAAAAGAAAGTCACTGAGGGATAGGAGAGAAGACATCTTCTCTGTCGCCCTTGGATATGTGGGGGCTTTGCAGGAAAGCTGAAGTGTTCCCTCCTTCCTTGTCACACCCCCACCTCAGGGTTCTCACCGGCAGCTTGCCCGGTAAGCTGTCCCACACTAGCACAGTGTGGCGCACAGAGCGACTGTAGCATCGTCATGCAGAAGGAGCAGGCTTTAACTTCAGCATCATGCCCTTAGAACTAGGGCAAAACTTACATTCACAATAAGCAAAGACATCTGCAGAGGAGTTAAAACATAAAATTGTATGAGTCCTTTCTTTTTTTTCTTAATAGTCTTTATTGCTCTTAATCTTTCCATGCCCAAGATTTCTTTTGTTTGCATTCCTCTGCTTTGAGTACCCCAAACTGTTTAGCTTCTGGTTATACTAAGTGTTTTTTAAGTGGAAAATAGGAGCTCAAATCCAGCAGCCATTCATTAATTTTGAAGAAATGTAATGTAGTTTTTAATACATGCTGTACTTTTGATAACTGGTGCACTTTCAGGAATTTAAAGTGTTAAATAAATTAGACGGTCCAGTGAATCTTTTCCAGCCCAGTGTGTTGCTGGGAATTTGGACCTGGTCCACTGCATTTCTTTGAAGCTCTTACTGCTTTTATATTTTGTTTTCTCTAATAGCCTAGTTAACACAAAGCACATTTCCTTCAGAGCCTCTAGTCAGCTCTGCATTTCATTTGGCTTCTGTTTGATTTTTGGACTGTTTCTAATTGATTTCCATTAATAAGGTGCAAACGTAGGTTGGGTTGTTCTTTTTTTTTTTTTTTTCTGGTGCAAAAAGAAACAAGTAATACGAAACATAAAGTTTATTTGGATTCTATCCAAACAATTAACTCCTTTCAGTTTATCCCCAGTAGAGGTTCCTTTGGGGATGCACCATCATTTCATCAGTGGTTTTTCCTCCGCTTCTGTATTTCTTCAATTAAACCTCTGACTGCAGACTGAATTTTGTTGCCTTTTCATGTTAAAGAGTACCACACTTTGATAACACTCCAGGGTTATACCATGGGCAGAAATGGTGCCACATTTTGTATTCTGAGCACATTTTCTCCTTCCTGTAAATCATACATGCATGTATTTATTTGCAACTCAGGCCATGATAATTTCTAGCCATTTGCATAGCCACATAATCTTAATTTTCTTCTTGATACCATGTCATCCTTTTTTCTTGACTGACTCGATGGGGGAAATTAGACAACAGACCTGATCAAAAGCGTTATTGCTCAGCAGAACTCAATTAGGGCAAATGATGAAACATGATATTATACAGAAATTATTGCAAACATGGTGTCCTGTTGCCTACTATAGATTTCAAAGTTCCTGTGCACTTTCATGCTTTAAAGATTATCTTAGTAAATATTTCTGACCTGTCGCCTTCAGTTAGCACTTGAAACAGACAGATCTGCTCCAGTATTATTCCTGCTTTCCTCAAATACATTTAGATAAAATGAATTTCCTTTTCTGTGCATGAAATCCTCTATCTGGCTCTGTTAATATTAGGCTATGCCAGTCTCCTGGATTATTCCCATCTTAACTTCTGTATTACACGAGACAGGCCGAGTGTAAGAAGAAAAACATATTTCCATCAGCAAACAAAATGTTTTCCTGTCTGAGCATGGATATTTGAATGTGTTCTCACTGCAGGGGTGTAGCATACTCTTTTTTTTGCTGGCTGTTTGGTCCAGTTTCACCACTGTGCTAATGCCGGTGGCTTCCACAGCAGAGCTGTGCTGCAGGCGGGGTGTCAGGAGCTTGGCAGGCAGTCCAGGGCAGCAGGTCTCCTGCTGCACCACTGACCCATCACCAGAAAGCGAACGCAGCAAACGGACAAATCCTTCCCCCTCTGAACACTGCACAGTGCCGTGTCCATCCCCCAGTCCCGGCATCCTCTGTTAGGATCCCCAGGTCAGTGTCCCAGAGCACCTCTGCTCCAGGCAAACATCACCACCACCATTTCTGACCCCTGGGAAGGGATTCGTTGCTTGTCCCTGCTTGTGTAGGGCCGATCATTTGGCAGCAGCACTGCACCATCAAAAGCTCACTTGTGAGTGCCCTCTGTGCCTTTCTTTGGAACAGCGGGAGCTGGGAGTGAAACAGATTTCGCACACGCTGGCGCAGCGTGTCCAACCTGGCAGCTTGCTCTTTGCTGACCTACTTTATCAACAACGGGTACTCGTCCTCCTGAACCCCGGGTGCTGTAATTCTCTGCCAGCCTAGCAGAAACGTTTGCTTATTTGTGCGTGGTGGTTGTAAATGGAGAAATAATAATAATGAAGAAATGGTTAAATAAATGGAGTGAGCCTCAGGCATCAGCTTTCTTGGCGATGTCCTTGAGGACCGTCCTGGTCGACACGAGGTGTGCACAGCCGTCACTTGTGCTGCCACCCACCGTTTGGCGGAGGACATCAGTAACCACGCCAGCCGCGATGAGCCTGCACCATGCCTTCTCTCCACATGTGTTGGGACACAGCCTTTCCCTCTCCCCAGCATCACCTGCTGCGTGCCTCCTGACCATCAAACACCCTCCTGCATGGCTCTTGTGCTCCCTGCTGAAGCCTCTCATTCGGCAAATATTGACACTGTGTGTCAGTGGGGGTTCTCCTGGTTTTAAAGCTGGCCAATGAGCTCCTCACTCGTTCTCTGGTTTATTTTCCAGAGTGGTTTCTTCTTTTTTTTTTTTTAATGCTGCTGGTAATTTTATGTTTATAATATTTTTATAGCCTTTGTAATATATCATTTCACTGCAACCTCACAGCAAAGCTGTGTGATTTACCCTAGTGTGATTAATAGTTTTAAGAGGCAAGAGAAAGAAAATGGGGAATTTGTGGATAGTGGTCTGCCTTGCTTGGTGTATGTGGGTCATTAACATTCACTGTAGCATAACTCAGTAATAATGTGGGAAAAAAGCCATGTGTCTGTGGGTTGTGTGAAGTGAAACCACAAGCCATGTCCAAACCTCTGAGTCACCTCTGAAGGCAGCTGCGTGCCAGGCAGGAAGCACTGACCGAGCAAACACAGTGATGAAAACCATCTATTCCAGAACTCTCACTGGGTGCTCCTCTGCTAGCCCCTACTATCCTGCATCCAGCCCTGGCTTGTGCATCCACACTGATGGAGTTATTTCCAGGTACAAACTTAACCTGTCTTTGTCACCTCCTGGCTTGAAGGCTGCAATAATTCGTAGCTTCACCATAGCTTTTGACCGTCCCTGCACCAACTACTATGACTGCCTATGTTAAATGTTGCTGTTACGGTAGTGACTATGGTCAAGACTGAAGGATGCTCATCTGCACATCGCTCCTGACGTGCTGTTCTGTGGAAGCGCTTAGACAGGCTTAAGTTCAGCTCTGAATTACTTATACTTACAGAATATTCATAGAAGTGTGTGCATAGGAAAATACCTGAATGCAGAAATGGTGTATGGATCAAGTAAATAATGATATGAGTCTAGAAACTGATCTGGTCATTAGTACTTTGTTGTAAAATATAATGCCAGAAAGTCCATGCTCCAGGGTTCCCATCATTCATCTGCACAGCGCTACCTAAAAGACACTGAACTCTTATAAAACAAAAAGTCAGCATTGCTCTAGCAAGGAAGTGAAGATTTAATTTAAAATAAAAGAACAAAGACACCAGATTTGATTCACAGTGTTTTTAGGGGATTTATTACTGTCACCTCTGTTCCTGATCCACAAAGTGTGTATGATTGATATATAGCCAAACTACAGAGCTTTTCAAAAGTTTGGACCCCAGCAATGACTATTTTGGCCAGTTGCATGTTGTCATTAGCCAGGCTGATGTCCTCCATGCATGTGCTCACGGGTACAAACTATCCCACCTTTATTCCCATACGTAGCAGGTCTGACTATTTGCAGTTATAAGCAAACCTATTCTTTCAGTTTTGTTGAATGGACAACTGTGAGCACCTGATAAATTGGCAGGAAAAAAAAAAAAGAGATTTATTTGCATGCTTCAGTGCACTAGGAGAGCTTACAGACTTCAGTTTGCAAGGGTTCAAAGAAATGACTGAACAACTGCATGGAAGAAGAATATACTGGGGTAACTACCTGCAAAGTCACTGCTTTTGGTGATTTTGTCACCAGAGAGTTTCTTAGCCATGCTCTTGCTCAGGTTTTCTGAAGAAGTGAATCATTTTTATAGTTTTCCTCGACCATCACTATCAGTAACTGTCGGAGACTGCATGTTAATGCCAGGTGAACCCTCAGTCTCCCAAAGCAGGACTGTTCTTACATTGCTATGATGTATTCAGGGACCTGAGGAGCATCTAGCACAGCTCAGGTTAGAAATAAAAATGGGGGAGAAGGATGGATTTGGACACTTAGCCTGTGGTAGGAAGGGAGCTCTAACATATTGGAAAACCTGGCCCAAGAGCAGTTGCTAGACACCAAAGAGATACTAGCTTCTATTTTCAGCCCAGGTTTTATACAGCAGTGGCACTAAAGTCCAGAGAAGATCTAATTTTAGATCAGTGAACGAACATAAAAGTCCTCTCATCAAACAATATCTCTGCTGCATATTGTCATGCTGGGTATGAAATTTAGCGGCTGTATCTATACCAGATCTGTTAAATGCCTAGAAATTATTCATCTGTGATAACTAATGAGGAGAATGAGATAATTAATTTCAGTATTTTGCAACAGGGAAGCTGTCTGGCAAAATATGCCAGACAAAACACCCATACAGAACCCTGTCAGTAACTTATGTGTTTAGTTCATTCACATTCTTAGCCATGAATAAAAGGGAGAAATTAAATGAGAATCTTTAATCGTCTGTATAATTCTTCTTAATGAGTACATACTGGAGTACCATAACGATGGTGTAGGTTTATGAAACAGAGATCTATCTTCCCTTAATAGGAAAGAAGGAAATGATACCATAATACTGGTGAATTATAGGATACACTATCAAGGTCTATGCAAGCTCAGACTTGGAGAAGCAAAAAGATGTAATACTATAAAGTACATATGTTATCAGAAAACTCAGAGGGCTAGGGGGAAAGGCCAGGAAGTGATGGAAAAATAAACGAGGTGAAAAGTAACAGTGATAACTCTAGCAACAGTAGATCCATTAAGGAATGTATCATGCAAGAATTATGGAGGTAACGGGACTGCCTGCCTGCTTAAAAATAAACACACGGTTCTTTGCTGGGTCAGTGCAGAGTGCTTAGGTCTGGCCAAGTCAAATCCATGGTCAGCGGAGATGGGAGAATCCAAGTCAATGAGATTCCTCAAAGCTATATAAAAAATAAGAGATGAGAATGAGAATGCTTGGAGACTGAAAGCTAAAATGTTGGGAGATCTCAGTGATACTTTTTCCTCCAGTGTGTACAGCCATAGGCAATTGCTTTGCCAAGCTTTTCAGGCACTGCCTAACCTCAGCCATGCAGAGAGTTGCATTGACTTCAGCCTTAACTATCAGTATCTTCCTTTCCCACCTATGCATGCCTCCACAATGTGTGCAGCTGTTTTCCCATGCTTTCCATGATTTCTCCACATGTATCTGCAAACTTCCACTTACTACCTCCTTCAGACTGTGCAGTGTCTCAGAGACAGGCCATGAAGGTGCTGAAGCCATTGCTCCTCGGATTGATCTATAGGGTTCATTGCTTACGTGTCCTCACCTCTATGTCACGTTTTACACTTGGATGTGAGCTCTCCGGGAAGGGGCTGCTGGAGAACAACACCCAGTGAGGACTAAAGCTCCTTGAGGCTCAAATGCAAGAAAAGCTATGGATCGAGTACCTTATGAAACATGACCCTAAGTGACTGTACGAAGTGAATCAGTGAAGAATCATGGTCAGTCTGTTCCAAGGCTTGTTTAAGATGATACTTTAAACCTAGACAAATATCTAAGTGCTTTGTTAAGAATAAAGCAGGGAGAGTCATCAGGATAGCAGAGATGCCTGATTGCTAAGGGAAAGGAGGGAGAAGAGTTTCTTCTTATCTTAGGCATATGCATACTTCTCACAGACATGTATCTTGGATATATACCCTGAGCCGCTAACGCAGTGGTCTGCTCACAACAGCTTTCACTTAGCTCATAACGGCAAAACCAACAGATTAATTGTGGAGGGGCTTCAGTACAGCCATAACCCTCATGGGACCTTGAGCATCTCTGAGGCTTATCTCCGGTGGGATCTGTGCTGCCCAGTTGACATGCGAGTGTCTCCAGTGATCCCGGAATTGCAGCCACACATCCACCCATGTGACACCTTGACTTGCTGGACTAGTCCAACACACCTTTCACTGAAACACCTTTCTCAGGTGCTGGAAAGCCATAAGAATATTTCATCTGAAAAGAAGGAAAATGGAGAAAGGAAAATGGATTTCACAACCGGACAGAATTTTGCTGAACGTCTTTTTTTCACCACACCTCCCCCTTCTCTGCTGCTTCTGTGTTTCGAAGCTGGGTATATGCAAAACTCTGGACTCTCTAAAGTGAGTGGAAGCTTTGCCATCATCTTGACAGAGACCAGAATATCCAACAATATATTTCCTTTGCTGACAGTGTTTTGAACAAGACTGGAGAGGTAATATAAGGAAATGAAAAGGGAAAAAAAGAAAGTGTTCAAACCTGGTTCCTACAGCCTGGGAGAATTCACCACTCCTCTTCTACGTGGCATTTTCTATGTGTTTTTTTGTGGATCTGGAATGTAATGTTTCAGTGGGAATTAAGTGAGAACAGAACATAAGGAAATAATCACAAGCAGGAGGGCATTATTTAGGATTACATTCTGGTGATATTTCCATTCCGGTAATAAAAGAGTAAGTGCAGCCTGACTCAAAGTAAGTTATCTTGCAGGTATTCAATGGGTATGGACACCTGCACCCCACAAGAGAAAAGAGTTAGGACTGAGTGACCCACGCACCAAATACCATCTCTCGTCTGCTGGTTTTTGCCTCTTCATCACTGCTGGTCTATTACTATTTAGGAATTGTGTTGATGCAGGAAACAGGTTTGTTGGCCCAAGTAACCACACAGACAGATGCAGAAGGGGTGTCCTTGGTAGGCCCACCCCAAAGGTCAGTGTGCTATTTAAAGATTTCACTGCAGCGCTGGTGTGACTCTCAGTCTCACAGCTGGTTTCAAGCTCTGGCACTGAGCCTGGTAGAAGAGAAAACTTCTCAGTCTCTCCTTCCAAGCAATGCAGTGTCCTACTCTTGCTTGAGGCTTTGCTTGTCAAGCCACCCTTGAACAGATCAAAGCTACTGCTGACAGGTATAATTCACACAATTTAGAAATCTCATCATTAGTCAGATAAAAGTTTTGGGACACTACCTAAAAAAAAAAAAAAGAAGTGTTTTCTTTATTGTTGACCTGCTGGCTCAGAATTGCTTCCAGAAGGGCAGGGTGTTCTTCTGCTCACTTTGCTGAAGCAGTAATATATTTTGTTGAGGTCTGAGCTGACTCCCTGTGGCTTTGGACCATTACTGAATTACAGCCAATAAAGAGCATGCCCTCTTTTCTCTGCCTGCAAGTCAAATCCTAGTGTGACTTGGTAGGACATCCAAGTAATCCCTGATTAAATCAGATTTCTCGGAGCAGAACATTCAGGATGTAGCTGATGACATGAACCCACCCTCTGAACAGGCAAACACTACTTTCTAGCAAAATCCAGGGCAGTAGATAAAGGACTGTCATAGAGACTGGAGAGGCAAAAAGCACTATTATGAATTTTCACTTACAAATGCTTCACTCACACTAGTAACCAGGAGGAATGGCTATCTGTAGTGCAATTTAATCAGCATACCATGAATGCCCTCCTACAAGACTTGTGTTCTGAGCAGCCTCCTCGCGGGCCCCATACCGCAGCAGCACCCAGCCTGCTTGCCGAAGCTTGCTAACGCTCAGAGGAAGCAGTTGCTAGTGTTTATGTTCCACATTCTTCCATTGCTCAATATCCAAATATTTCACAATGTAGATCCAGTTTCAAAAGTTCATTTAAGAGAGAATTCTTGTTCCAAGCTGAGTTTCCTGTTGCAGCCTGAATCCCAGAGTGGGTCATGTGCAGCAGTTGGCTCATGACTCTCTGGAGATGTTGCACCGCTGATTTTATAAACAATATATGGTAGGAAATGGATTAATATGTTTCTTATTTGAATAAATTAAATCTGGCAAATGTAATTCACTCCAACAAGAATCCCTGTTGCCCATGGTTTCCCGAGCATGCTGTGCAGCTCTCCCCAGGGGGACCCGGGGACAAATCTGTCTCTACACAAGCAAAACTCCCTTTCACGTCTGTTGGAATAATGCCGAACAGAGACAAGCATTTGATCCTGGAGTCTTGATTCCCTGAAGAACAGGGAGCATACTCTGACCTGAATAATAACATTCGGCCGCCGTGCCGCATGCAAGGAGCCTCTGGTGTGGTAAAGATATAAAAGCTCAGTCCTGATGAAAGCTGCTGCCTGGCTTGTCTGGTATGTGAGAGGGAGGCGAGTGTGGTAATGGGAAAATTTGCATCCCTGCTTCTCGTGGGAAGACCGAATTAACTCCTGCTGGGGACTCCCCTCGGCAGCATCGGGAGGCACGCCTTGGCCAAAGCATGGGATTACATGTGTGCATACATCCCCGAACCGGCTTTGCTGGATCTGAGCCTCTGATCCATACTGCGCTCAGATGTTACTCCGGTTAACAGGGACAGTCTCAAGGGTTTGGTCAGGTAAAACCTCTTGTTGGACCAAGCAACAAGTAAGTCACAGTTCAAAGGGCTGTATCCAAACCTGCTTTTTGGGAAGTGAGTGCACAGGTCGATAAAGGCCAGCTCACACTGCCGTTTCTCCATAGCTGGTGGTGGTTGTGGAGTTTCCCCAGTGCTGCACAAGCTATTTGACAGCCACCTTTTGGAAGGGCACAGTCACTCTTGGCTTTTCCAAGACTTTTCTGTGTTCTTAAAATGGAGTGAATGGACATTCTTTTTTTCATTATCTGGTCAAAAGAAAAATGTGTTTATTGTCTTACAGTGTAGGGCCTGGTGCTCCTGTTCTGCTCCCACACAGGCTCCCTTTCCCCTCTCTGTTTTGTTCCCAGGAGTCAAGCAGCTCACTCCCCATCAGTATGCCTCATTGACTGCAAGTCTGAACGTTTTCCTGGCCTGTGAAAGTTGGGAAATCTCTGCAGGCTGTGAACAGCCCCAGACCCAAGCCCCCTACAACCACGGTGAGGGCACAAGCCATGAAAAGGTGGGTGGTACCAACAGTGTCATGTCAATGGAGATGCCTTGGGGCAAGCTCAGAGACACCTGTTCCTCTACTCACTTATTTGATTTTATTTTAATTCCCTGGCTCTAAGTAGCTTCACCTTCAATATGTGAGTGCACTGCATTGCCTTAAAAGAGGTATTTGACTCCTTATATAGTCAATGGGGAGATGTATGCTTCTCGCCAGCTTCTTTATTATTGTCTTCAGAGATTTTAAGCTGTGGTGTCTCCAAGTCTGAATTTAACACTGAAAATAGCCACTAGTGCTAAAAAATGCTCATATAAAACTTGGATAGGGATGTGCAGTGTTTAACCCAGCCCAGTTTTGCTGGGGAGCTTGGATGAATGTGTCAGTGATGGAACTTCAGTCACCCTGGGGGAGTTTCTCCTGAAACAAATGGGTGTAAAGGAGGACCTACACCACCTTTCTGCCAACCAAAAACCCTCCTGCTGCCAACAGTGCCAGTCCTGCCTCTCTCCCCTGACTTTACCAAGACTGTTTGTACAGTCATGGCTCTTCTGTGGCCACTGTGACCTTGTGATTAGCTTGTAGTGAGCTGCTACAGCTCCTAGCACTGAGGAGGGTGAACAGAAACCTGGAGCCAGATGCCGGGCAGAGTGTCAGGCCACTCCTTTTGATGGCAGACTGCTCTAAAAGCAGTTTAAATTTTCCATGGAATGGCACAGCAGTCTGAATAGCTCCGATGACTTTCCTCATGTTAATTTTCTATTTTTAAATATGTGTGTGTACCTGTCTGGAGGATGGGGTGTATGAAGGAGGGGGTGTAGCTGCATAGTTGGTGCATGCACAAACACACACGTACAGGCACTCCAACCCTGATTATGTTTCGGGATACATCCATTCACCCCCATGAGCCCAGCTTATCTCTTATTCCCATGAACACAAATCCAAAACAATTCTACTCATACACTGTGACTTCAAATAAGCTGCAGAAAGTTGAACTGGGCAAACTCAGACCCAGCGGGTGTTTGTTTTTTGAAGATTGACTGTAACAGAATAACTCTTTAATCTTTTAACAACCCAGTTTTTGGCCTCTGAGCACTGCAGCCTGTGCAAATGCACCACCTCCGCTGGGAAATCTAACTTGCAACAATTTTGCACTGTTTCCCAATATTATTTGTTCAGGCATTGAATGGTATAGACTTAGGGAATGAAAAAAAGCAAAGCGGAGTATCCCAGTTAGCATGGCCTGTTGCCCACAGGCTGTTGCCTACAGAGAGTGGTGGCTTGCAGCCAGTGTTAACATGACCTTTTGACTCACAAGCCTATGGAAAGCTTCTTCTGTCGTTCCCAGGAGGTGTCACTATAAAGTATCACTTTACTGCCATACAGTTCACAGGCGTACGAGGCCTGGCTTATGGATGAAGCTGGCTGCCAGGGATCTGGCATGTAGTTTTTCTCCAGCTTTCTTTCTGGTGCTCAAAGAATGAGGGCATGACTGAGAAATGAGAAGTCCTAAATATTTATCTTGCATCCTGGCTTACAGGGCTTGGCAGTTCAGCTGGATTTCTCAGATCCAACAGTCTCTCTAAGCTACAGAAGGTCTCTGATTATTTAAGAGAAAAGGAAAATCCTCTTTGATGTCTCAGACAGCATACCATGATTGTTTGACCTCGACTGGACATCAGGTGCCCACCAAGACGCTCCATCACTCCCCTCCTCAGCAGAACAAGGTGGGGAGAAAAATAAGATGGAGAAATACCTCATGGGTCAAGATAAAGACAGGTTAATAAAGCAAAAGCAAAGACCACACACAGAAGCAAGGGAAAACAAAAGATTTGTTTTCTACTTCCCACCAGCACATGATGTCCAGCCACTTCCTGGGAAGCAGGGTTTCAGTATGCATTTCAGTTGCTCTGGAAGACAAATGTAGTAACAAATGCCCTTCACCTCCTCCTTTCTCTTGGCTTTTGCTGCTGAACAGTCATTATATGGTATGGAACATCCTTTTGCTCAGTTTGGGTCAGCTGTCCTGGCTGTGTCCCCTCCCAAGATCTTGCCCACACCCAGAAAGACAGGGGAATGTTGGAAAGTCAGCTCGGATGCTGTGCGAGCACTGCTCAGGAACACCCAAAACACTGGTGTGTTATCAGCACCCTTCTAGGTACCAATACAAAGCACGGCACTAAGAGGGCTGCTGTGGGAAAAATTAACTCCATCTCAGCCAGACCCAATACACATGCAAAATCCCCACGATTGATGATGCAAGTGCAATCCCATACTCCAGTTGATTCACTGAAAACTTGGGCTCTCTTTCCTGCTCTTCCTATTAACGTGTTATTGGACTTGTTATAGGCTCTGTCTGCTTCTCCATTGCCCTCATTTCTCTTGAAACCTGGAGTATTGCAAGCTGCTGCTTACCACATGCCAGTGAACATCAAAACAGGACCATGACTGGGGCTGAGATACCAACTCACCCAAGTGGTTGCTAGCAATAATGCCTTTAGGTCTGTATGTGCAACACTTATGAGGAGCATCACTCAGCAAAAGGCATCTTCCTCCAGGCAGATCAGAGTCCTCTTTCCAGCGCTGAACAAGGGACCTACTTTCCTGCACACAAAAGAACTAGGTTTTGCCTCTCTGCTTCTGCTTTCTTTTTTTTTTTTTTTTTTTGTTTCCTATAAGCCTACTGTGGGAAGTTCTGTTTTATTTGAATACACCATTGTTTATTTATAATTTTGTTCTAGATGTGTGACAGATTCAGCATGTGTCACCCAGCAGGGAAACAGTAGTAGGCTGGAGAGTTAACAAATGCACTGCAGTGAAGCCAGATGGCCTGTTTTCGTAAGGAGCCTCTGAAAGATGCTCTGTTGCATGGATTTTTTTTTCTTCCTTTGCTGCCCAGGATTCACAAAAGCATTGTTACTGCATATTAACTCAACTGACAAAGCATCATGGGCCCACACTCCACTCTGTGTTTCATCTAGCACAACCTGTGATCAGAAAACCACGAACTGATGCAGTGAATCAGCCCACCATCCATTGACCAGAAGTGGAGCCAATAACTAAAGGGCTCCTGAGCACCCTCTCAGTTTCAGTGCACCAGGGGTGCTGAGGTGAGGGTCTTGGGGCACTTGTGCCCACCATGTGCCCCACAGCCTGTCCAGGGGAGGCCGTTGCACAGTCAGCTCCCTCTCTCTGCAGTAGGTGGTTGTGGAGCGCAGCCCCAGCTGCCCGGAGGGTCGTGCCTGATTCCCCTGGGACCACCCACGCCTGTCAAAATATCCCTGCACATCAAGGGGACTCGACTCAATGATTAGCTCCTGGGAGGGAGCTGACTTGAAAGCAATCTCAGAGTGTGTGCTAGTAAAGAAGATTGCTGCAAGAGTATGTAGCTGTGCTTACATTTTTCCCAAAGGACCATACCCCTGAGGAGCCAAAATATTTCCTTTTTTCCCCAAGTTATCATTAAAGAATGTTTCATCTTCCTTATTTTTTCATTTCTTCCACCTTCCAGTTCCCCGCTGGGATGTTTCCCAGTTTCACAGAGCTGCATGCAGTTTCCTTTGGAAGCCGTCAGTACCAATTTCGACTCCTAGCCTTGACTTGAAAGAGGTGGGGAAGGGTCTCCCTTTCCCAAACAATTTTCAAGCTCATGAAAAATGGGTCAAGTTCTGGGCTGATTAGGTATTTGCAGCATCAGTACAACAGAAGGCTGGGTAATTGAAAAAGAGATGAGCAGGCTGATTGCTATTACATGTGGTATGTCAGAGTTTGTTATGATCAACAAGGAAAACGTTGACGCTATTGAACAGGAATTTTATTAGAGATGGCTTGGTTTCTCTGCTTGGCTTTGAATTGCCTGACTGAATGCAAAGGGTTAAATAAAAGGAGGCTGTAAGTGGCTTTTTAAAGAACTAAACAGCTAAGGACAAGTGAATTATTATATAGATAAGGCAGCACTAATTGCATAGGTCTGAGGAAGATTTTGTCATCTTTTCCCCATCTCTGCTTCAGAGGAGAAGCTATCCACCCAGCCAGCCTCCATCAGCCTAGAAGGCATCACTCCTCCGAAGGCTAAAACTCAAATTGCCACAAAAAGTGAGTTTTGAGGTGAGCCAAGAGAGGCTGTCCAGGGTAGGTGTCAGAGAGCTTGAAACACAGGAGAGCAGGGGGTTGCAAGGATGGCTTCAGTGTGATGCAGAGATACCAGAGTTAACTTTAAAGGGTTTAGTGGGCACTTAAAACAGGCAGTCTGGAAATGGAAATAGCTATCTGTCTCAAAGATAACCAGTGCGGTGTCAGCTCAGGGCCTTGTAGGGCATCGCACTCTGCAGAGCACAGAGCCTACAGGCTCTATGAGCCGCTTCCACTTGTCAGAGGTGAGCTTAGAGAGGCCCAGAGCAACACACATGCAAGCAAACTCTGCTATTGATTTGAACTTAACTTTAAATGCTTTGAGGAAAAAACAAGTAATGTGTTGTTTTGAAGACAAGGGCTCTACATTTCCACAGTCACAGGTTCTTGAAGAAAAGGTCTTTGAAGGAAAGAACTGTGTGAATTAGTGAATTCTTTAATTTATTTTTATTTTTATTTTTGGAGTTTGACAACTCCAACAAAAGAAGTGTGTAGGGTTTTTTCCAAACTTGAACCTGAAATGGTGGGCCAAACCAATCTGGGGACATATATTTGAGAACTGCAACTTCTTATTGGAAAAAATTTAAAAAAAAAGGAAAGGACTAAATTGAAAAATAATTTAGCTGCCATGCACAAAGAAGTGAGGAGGTCAGAGTGGATGTCAGTAGTGATGAAGAGAAAAAGGCCAGAACTTATTCCTATCTTTAAAGTTTAGTGGAACCAATTGGCCTCAGTCCACACTGCTTAGGGTTAGCCTTTTCTGGCGCAGATTCATCCTGGAGAGAGACTATTAGAGATATTTAAAAGAAACCCAGGGAGCAAAACAACTATTTAGAATTATGCACCATGAGGGCTCAGACTCT
>NW_010224905.1:44509-62790 GCF_000690775.1 Eurypyga helias
CTTTCCCTGGTCATCCTTATTTGTTAGTGTAGATGTAGCCAGGCTTGTTACCTTGCTTACATTTGACACCTTACATTCAATATGCTTACCTAGGATGTATTTATATTATTTTTCTAATTGCTTGAGAGCAGGGATTGGATATCTCCTAGTTATTCGGAAATGCACCAAATCCCTAATGTGTGCTGAACCATTCTCAGTCTTTCCTGTTGAGGCTGCTCCTTTTTTGATTGCAGACTTAGATATTTATGTTGTCTCAAAAAAACCCTCAGACCAAACAAAACCAAAACAAAACCCAAACCCTGCACTTGACCCAATGAGGAAAGCAAAACTGTTGAGGAACAGTTGTTGGTAGCATGACCTACTTAGACTGAGGCAAAGAAAAGAATTGCACTTGGATCTTCAGGCAAATATCTTGAACATGGAACTATCAAAACCAGACCTAGAAATGGGTAAAACAGATCTTCTAACCCTTCCAAAATGCTGTGAAAGGGCTGGTTTAGGTTTGACTTTATTTTTTTGTTTGAGTTTGAGATTTTTTGGATAATTCATTCTGGATTCCTTGGTGATTTTATCTGAGTTTAAAAAGTTTTTTGTTTCAGTGGTTAAATTATTAATTCTGTTCCTTCTTCTTTCCTATACTGCCCAGCCTTTTTGCAAGATCCAGAGCCCTTGTAATTTTGGTGGTTTGTAATTTTCCACTTTAAAATATAGGGAGAAGCCAAGGTCTTGCTCCAGGCAGTGGAAAATATGTGATTGCACTGTACGAAATGGAAACACCTAAGGGAAAGGAAAGACCCTACATGGATGTGCATGGGGGCAGCTATTCCAGGAAATGATATATCCAGGTAACTGCAGGTACAGCTCTGTCAGTATGGTTACAAAACCATCAAGATAGAAAGGACTTCAAAAAGCTATATGGTCCTTCTTCACCTAAGGGTGATCCCACCCATCGGTACCCCTTTCCTCATGTTCAAAACCTTACATAAACTTAAAGATAGCACCAATAGCACAACTTCAAACAGAAAATGCTTAAGCTTTGAGAAGCTAAATGTTTAGGTGGGCTTTGAAGCAGAGTGCACACGTTTATGTTGATATGATTCATGTAATTGTCAAAGTGTTTTAGGAACGTCTTGAGGACATTTACCAAAGTCAGGCCTGTTTAGGTGGAAATAACAAGAGATAGTCCATAGGTGTTTCAACAGTCTCATCTTTGTTTCTGTCTCTGGCTACAAGGCGGAGATGCAGTAAAACCTGTATAAATGAGAGAAATAAAACCAAACATTTGGGGTTTTATCATGGGTATGTGAACTTGGTTACACTTTTGAAGACATGAATTTCCCATGGTGTCAGAGCCAGCTGAGTCTTTTCTAATTTGTCTTAAAAATAGGCAGCTAAATTATAATGAAGAAAGGAAACCTAAGATGATTATTTCTTTTTATGTTCTTTTATATATACATATATATTTATGCGTATCTACGCATAGATACATGCACACATTTCTATTAATGGAAGGGACCTGGGCTATTCTGTAAAGTGCATTAGTACATGTAATAGCAACATCAGTTATTGGGTTTAGTACACAGATGTACAGAAACTTTCTCCAGCTTCACTGTAAGCAATCAGTCAAACAGTAAATGTATGGCAGGTGTACTGATACGGCAGATCATAAAGGTATTGTAAGAGCTGATGTAGTGTTTCAGAATAGTGTTTCAGGCATAAAATAACCTTAGTTTAATTTTTCTGTATGCTTCCAAGCATAACTGAGCAGAGAAGCTCTGAAAAACTGCATTTCATAGCACCAAGGATCTTCCTGGGAAACATGAAATAAATATTGTTCAGACTGTTGATCATGTTTACAGTTGCATGGCTTCTGTGTGTTAGTCACAAAATCATCTGCAGGAAGATAGAAAAGTAGGACTCTTTGGATAGTCAATATCTATTCATTTTTTCTATTGTTATCTACTATAATCACTTTCATTCTGTATTGACCATGTTGCTGTGTTGGGTCCTTGCAACACCAGGACACTGGAGTAAACCAGTGGTAGACAGTCCTAGCTGCTGTCTAGCTTCTTGTTCTTCATGGGAGGGTTTTTTTTACCAGCAAACACAGTTTTACTCAACATGATGCAGTACATACGGACGAGTGACTTTTGGTGATCCACTGTATTGCATACCAATCTGCACGTGTCTGAAAGGCATGTAAAGAGTAAACATCCAAAGCCTAAGATAGGCCACTTCAGTGCACGAAGGCAATGCCATACATACCATTACTCCTGCAAATGAATTGTGAAAGAAGTTGTCAAGTTGGCTTCATTCCTTTTCATGCCTAATTATTCAAAGGAGAAATTCTGCACAGAGTTTGGCTGTGCCTAGTGCGAAATTTGCAGTGCAAGGCAAAGCCGTGGAGAGAAACAGAAGTTTCACTGGTAAGTTAAACACTTTCGTTATCTAAGTTGGCACATATATATCTATAGTAGGTGTTTAAACATAGCTTCAGCTGATACTAAAATGCACATCAGAGATGTACCTTTTGCTGTGTCTTGAAAAACTCCTGGAAAATGAAAGGCTGAGACAGACAAGGACAACCCATCTCCCTGGTACGGTTGGTGTAACTGGTTTCTCTGCTTCTAAAGGCAGCCTGATACCTGTAACCAAACCTGGTTCTCCTCTCTTTGCATGAGCTTATTAGGTTGTGCTCCTTTTTTCTGCCTTATTTTTTGAAAAGATTGCCTACTTGAAATAATAAGGAAAGAGGGAATTGGAGGAGAGTCAGTTGCTTCCCACTTTTAGCTTGTATAGTCATTCTTTGGACAAGACCAAAGGAAATGTCTAGTTGCTCCAGGATCTTACTAATCTTTTGTTAAGTTTCCCATGACTGTGGATGACACAGCTCCCCCTTACACCTCTGCAGGACACCAGAAGCTGTGTACGTACTGTACCGACAAATAGTCTTTATTACAACTGGTCAAAGGTGGACACCAAGTTTCTGCTCACTGCAGGGAGGACAATCACCAATGTGGGAGTTTCTAGCCTGGAAATTCTTTAGTTTTTATATGGCTATCTTTGCTTCACGACTCCCCCCCCACCCCCTGGTTCCGGAAAGTGTATTATATGTAGTAAAACTTGGATTCCAAGTCTAAATGGCATTTGATACCATATGGATATTTCATACTAGCATATAACAGATTGCTTCATTTCATTTACTCCCCATAGGTAGCACAGAATTATAACGCAGAACCAGCCTACCTCTCAAACAGTACTTAGAATCATATACGATGTCTGCGTACAATATTTCAGTGGATGGTGCAAGGAAACTTCATAGCGGATAACTGGAGAATAACAGACCCAGGCAGTTTGGTCTCAACCTTCTTCAGTCGTTTTTGTGTACTTACATAGAGATTTCAATTAAAAGAAAAATGTGGAGGTGAAGTTGTAGCTTAGTCTGAAGGCAATGGGGTCATTTAAAGAGGCTACTCAGTCATTAAGGAACAGCTTTCTGAAGTCTCATCTTTTTCCTGTTCTTATATTTAAATGAATCTCTTTCCACCTACTGTAAAATTCACATTAAATATTATATCAATCTAGTACATATACTCTGCTAGAATTTGATTACAATCCTTGTTTTCATAAACTCAACATTTTATGAGAAATGTCTTTTTTGGATGCTATTTTTTCTAAACACAGAACTTCGAGTGTGTAGTTTGAAACAGAGTAGAGACAGGCAGAAATTATTCAGTAAAATAGTTCCTCTTCAGAAACAGCCATTCATCTCTGATGTTCATTTAATTCTCTCCACTTGGGGCAGTTCCACTTTCTGAAAAGAAGGAAATAAGTAACATTTACTAGGTTAGATCGCAGTTTTCTCTAGAATCTGGAGGTTGGGGCGCACGTATGGGCTGAGGGAAATATCTCTATGTCGGTGAATATTTAATTGTTTATGCGAAGTGAAATAAGTCCAAAACACATCAGGAGTCCCTCTGCAGGATGGAAAAAAATCCAAACAGGAAAATATTAATGAGGTACGAAATCTGCTTTCTATATTCCTTTTAATATGACTATTCTCTAATGGATCTGGAAACTCACAAATGCTTATAAAAATAGCCACTTTCTGAAGCTGGAACCTGAAAAGATCTTATTTTAGATATAATGTTTGCTTTAGAAGTGGTAAGTTATGCACATGCAAAAAGGATGTACTTCACAGTATATTTTCTACTTATATCTCCTAATATTGTGAGCTGAAATAAAAGGTAAACAAGACCATTTGAACAGCTTGAAATACTGCAACTCGCTTCAGGCCTCTCCAGTCTACCACAGTCTGCGTATTTATTGCTATCTCCACTTGAGTGCAATCACTAGGCAGAACACCAAAGCCATCTTCTGTTCACCTTAGATGTATGAATTGCAACATGTAATGTTGAGGGAACGAAGCACAACATGAGATTGCAAGTCCAGAACTCCAACAGGGAAGACGGCAGGACTTTGCTGCCCAATGCTGTCTTGAGAGTGGGAGGGCAAAGTTATTGGTGAATCTTTCTCCCTTTCAAAAATATGTTACCTTGACAGTACTCAGTGATGGAGGTTTTACTCTCAACAGGAAGAAATGTCATGTTATGCTTCCCAGGAGCACTGCTCCCTCTCAGACTGTCCTGCCTACAAAAAGGCTTTCTGCTCAAAATGACATGCTTGTGGGGTTTATTGAGTGCTATGGCAGTGTGGAATCATACTATCTCTGGCTGCCAGGTTCAATTTTGGTACCTGGTGTTACTACAAACTGTTAGCCCTGTAATGCAGCATGAAGGCTACCGTCAGGCTGGATTCCTTCCCACTTGTACCTAATTACCCATAGCAGAAGCTCTACAGCAAGCTCTCCTGCATGTCTGAGAAACCAGTCCTGTCTTATAGCAGAGTAAAGTCAAAGAACAAAACATATAGCTAAACTCTGGGCAGCACTTATGTCTCCAGTTGGCTCCCAAATGAGTATAGTCTCAAAATATATAGTCCCAAATCCATATAGTCTGGCAGCTGGTAGTGTCCTGGTTGCCATATAACCAAGACTCTTAAGACAAAACATATATGGTTGGGATAAATAATTTTCCCTATTATCAAGGGGTAGAGATGGGTTTCTCTAGAGGGCAATTCAGAAGAGACTGGCATTCCACAGCTCCATGCAGAGAATCACAGCCTAGCCTTCTAGGTTTCAGAGTTAGCACTTAAAGTTAGGCAGTGTGGAAATATTTTCCCACCTGGAATTTGGGCACCACCCACTGTAAGTAGCAAATACATAAGCACTGCACAGGCAGACTTATCCCATCCTTGAAAAGTGTCTTCGAGTTAGTGCATTGCCCAGACCCCTGAAAATATGTACACCTCTACATCACATGGAGGAAACACCTACGTGACTGCCACAGATGAGATCCAGAACTTTTCCATGGTTACACTGAAATGAGATGAAAGTAAAAGACACATTGTTACGCAATACAAATTAGGTCAGCAGACAGCTGAATATTCAGGGTAAGATTATATATCATTCAGCTTTTATTTTCTATATGGGAATTCCTACCTCCTTACAAAACACTACTGAAGTTTGAGAATTGTATATTTATCAAGCAGATCTGTTATACATTGGACTTAAAATGATGCAAACAGTAGTGGGAGAAAAGCGCTGTCTCTTCTGAAGAGAAGCTACACAATTTTAGGGCCATTGTTCTTTAATGTTTTTATAAATGATCTGGATGCAGGAATCGATTGTATATTAACTAAGTTTGTCAAGGATAATAAACTAGGAGAAGCTGTGGACTCCCTCAAGGGTAGAAAGGCTTTACAGGGAGATCTGGATAGACTAGAGAGCTGGGCAATCACCAACTGCATGAAATTTAGTAAGAGCAAGTGCTGGATTCTCCACCTGCAGATGGGGTAATCCTGATTGAACATAACAACTGGGCAATGAGAGCCTGGAGAGTAGTCCTGTGGAAAGAGATCCAAGGGTTTGGGTTGTAGACTCACCTCAACACTGTGTGGGGTTTTGGGCACCTCAATATAAAAAGGACATCAGACTATTAGAGCGTGCCCAGAGGAGGGCAACCAATGTAGTGAAAGGTCTGGAGGGTAAGACTTAAGGGGAGTGTCTGAGTTCATTTGATTTGTTCATCTTGGAGAAGAGAAGGCTGAGGGGAGACCTCCTGGCAGTCTACAACTTCCTCAAGGGGCGCAACGGAGGGGGAGGTGCTGATCTCCTCTCTCTGGTGATCAGTGACAGGACAAGAGGAAGTGGAATGAAGCTGCATCACAGGAAGTTCAGACTGGACGTTAGGAAAAGGTTCATCACTGAGGGGGTGGTTCATCACTGGAAGAGGCTCCCCAGGGAAGTGGTCACAGCACCAACCCTGTCAGAGTTCAAGGAGCATCTAGCATCTCTTAGTCATGGTTTCGTTTTAGATAGTCCTGCAAGGGTCAGGGAGTTGGACATGATGATCCTTATGGGTCTCTTCCGACTTGAGGTATTCTGTGATTTATAATTCTGTGAACTGGTGTTCCTGTGTACCTGGAAAGCTGAGGACAAGCTTTGTCTTTGTGGATAGGCTGGGATCCAGCATGAGGGAACCAGGGGTATGTCTACATGCTAGGAGAAGAATGAGAAACAAAAAAAAGGAAAGGGCAAAGACATGGGCTGCTTGGGTTTTCTTGCAAAGATGACATTCATCATACTTCCACAAACAAGAGTTGCAAGCCGTATCTCCAGAAGTCTGTCTTCCGGACAGCAGAGACTCGGAGGAAGTGGGGTCCCAGTGGGCAAACAACACCAGTCTCTGAAACTAAGAGAAAACTCAATGCATGCAATCCTTCAATGCATAAATTCATATTAGCTAGTAAGCACAGGAAGACAATTTTATCTCTATATAGGAGTCATAAGCTATGGGTTCATATTTATCTCTGAGCTACTCCTAACCCCAAAGTTTTCCACATCACTGTGCTTAAACAAGCCTTACACTCAACATTCGAGTACTGTGATAGGGCATGTGAGTTCCCCTCATCCATGTTACGAAGAATTGCTTGGTAAGTAATCTCTAAGTATCACTAAATTCCTGATAAGGTGCCATACTTAGCCCAAGGACAAGAAACTGTACAGATATTTGCATATCAATTTTCTACCACTGGCTTTTATAGTAGGAGCTAGAGTTGGGCAGCTGCAGCATACATTTATAAAGCTTACAGCTGTGTTCAGTGATAAGATAGGAGGTTCTTTTGTAGAGACCACAGCAAAAGCTTTGTCAGTGACTGAAATGACACTTTTATCTCATCATGAAAGATGCCCCTTCCAGTGGAAGTCTAGCTGGCATGACGTTATCATTTGAATTGAGGTTTTTTTCATGGAAATGAGAAGGAAGAAGCGTGCTGATTTATGAAGTAGTCTGTCTTTTTTTCTTATTATTTGTAACATTAAAAGAAAATTAACTGCAGCAGAAAGATTTTATATCCATCTATAAACTTGGTTATCAGGATCCCAATATTATCCAATAAATAAGTTAAACAAATAACTCCAAAGCTGGAAATGAAATATTTAGCATCATAGTGCCATAGTGGAGATGCTCTGGTTATGGCTGTGCAGAAAATTGCATTAGAAAACTGGTTTTTGGGTTGTTTTGATGCTCGTAATTTCCTGAAGCAGAATTTTCCTAGTCTTTCTCTAAACCCACAGGCACATTTGGGTGTTAATTTGTGAAAAGTCTGTGAAAGTTGCTTGATACCAAAGAGAAGGACTGAGGAAACACCCCATAACTGTAATGATGTCATCCATGCAGGAGTGATTTTATGATTTTGATATACCCTATACATTTTTTCTCACCTAGCTGTAATTATCTGCAAGTTTGGCATTTAGTTTAAACCCATTGTGTAGCTTTGTCTCTAGTGACTGACAGAGAAAAAGCCCAAGAGGACAACCCTTCTCATCCATGCTGGCACCTATTTTTCATTCACTTCTAAAGTCTCAGGATCAAGCTTAGATGAGCTGGTGAGTTAGTAGATGATTTAAATTAAATGAGATTAATTCCACACAGAATGTAAAGAATGGCTTTGGTTTCAACTCACAGCATAAGGGTCCAGGACTTCTGTCTACATGGTGTATAGCAGAGAAGACACACAGTGATACAAACATGGTTTATTTGGTCTCTTAAGGGATGTAACCTTTGATTATGTTTACTTCAGCCTGTCAGGCAATCATCTAATGGCTGGAGGGTGAAGCTGAGGTAGAGTTTTCAATTGTGAGTAATTAAAGAATGGAATGACTTATCAAGGGTGTTGATCAGTTCTTCACTGCAGGCAATTTTAAATTGAGTCCCAGTTCTAAGTTACATCAACCCACCATACCCCCCAGCTTCAAATTAACAGGTTTATCTCACTCAGCTTCAGCAGCCTAAGGGTTGAGCAATCTATGTTATCTATGGTCAGTGGAAAGAAATATGCACTTCCATATATATATATATATTCAATATCATCTTTGATATATACAGCAACTGCTAATGCAGGTCACTGGGCTGATCCACATGGATCTCTGTGGAAACAATCATTCATATGTGTAAGAATTATAATGATAGGGAAGCTAAGGAAAATGTAAAGGTTTATGGTCATGGAAAGTGCTGAAGGCTATTCCCAGAGCACCTTGACATCCTGGCAGATCAGCTGGAACCCTGCTGCTGCTTTCCAAGCCTATTTTCTCTTCATATGTTTATAAAATTCCACATTACAATCAAAGAAACAAAACTTGCCAGTGATACTGCAAGGCAAATAATGACGAACAAAATCAAACCCTATTAGTGCAATTCAGGAAAAATTTCTGCTGACATCCACATAAGAAATGTGGATTCTCCTGATACACAGGTCATAGATTTGGATTTCCTTATCCATGTTAATTCATATTCCTTCCATTAAAGAGAACACCTGAAACATTTAGCCAGGTATAAAGACAGGGAAGATAAGAACTGTGTAACTCTTATTTTCTTTTAAATGAGTTAAAGGTATAATCACCTCCGGATTACTAAACATACTTTGCCTGAGTAAAAATTTAATATTGCAGGGTATGGCACTAACTATCGTGTAATACAAATGACAAGTAACAGCGTGCCTTATTGTTACACTCTTACGCTCGGTAACAAGGTAATTTACCAGCTGTGCTCTTCTGCTGTGGCCCTCGCACTGTAATTAATCCATGCATTAGGGGTCAAACAAGACCTCCTGCACTTTTATTTCAAAATCTCAGAGCTCTGTTCAAGTAACTAATACCTCAGTGGGCCACCTACTCAAATTTCATCTGTAGGTAAAGAAGAAAAAAATCCATCTTTGCAGCCTATCCAACAGCATAGGTCTGAAGGGCATGAAGTTGGCCTCCTTTGCTCTGGCAGCAGAGAGAATTATTATTCTCAAAAAAGATGAGGTGGATATTATGGAGCTCTAGAATTCACATTTCAGCTAATGGCTGTTTTTCAGAAACCATCTACATGAAATCTCAAGACTTTCCCCATTTCCTGGGTCAGAGTGCTGCCTTATGTATAAAACAACTGCAGTCCAATTTAGTATATCAGTGGGATTTTGTGTTATATTTTTATCTGTTCTCACATGGTCAAAATCCTACATCCCTTGCTTCCCCAAAATAGCTGTGCAAATTTTGCTAGGGTAAGGACAGTGAGATTGGCAAGCAATGGCACGGCACAGCAGAGATTGAACTAGAGCTTGAAAAAAAATTGGAATTCCTTTTCCACCAGTTCTGACACTTTCTTTCCCTTTAAATGAGGTCAAAAGCTGAAACAGCAGAACAAGCTCTGAAAACAGATCTAAAAACTCTCTAAAGTAATTTTTTTTGATACATAGAAATGAAAGTTTCTGCTGTCCTCACATTGAAAGGTTTTATTTAAAATTAAGGTGACATTGAAGTGCATCTGCCCAAGGAGCCATGGCACACATGACAATTGCAATGCCTGATATCCCCATTCTCCCCTTGGATGAGGTTGCTTGGCAGATTATGGGAGCCCTATGTACTGAGACAGAGAGCTCATTAAAAAAGAAGATTTACACTGTGTTTTAACCTCAGACTGCTCACATCAAAACATTTCAGTGGATCACAGTGCTTTATTTTTGAGTAAAATCAACTTTGACTAAATCCAGTATATCTGGAATGTATTTTCTTCAGAAGAAAATCAGGAAGGCAGAAGCGTGTAGCAAGGAAACTCAGACTTCCTCAGAAAATTATTTATTTTGCTGAAACAGCATTATCTCTAGAAAAATCATTTCAGTGGAAAATTCACAATATTCAGGACAACAAAAAACTTTTTTGATGCTCCCTTACCACAAAGAAATGAGATACTAATTCACTCCCAAGAGAACTGGAGGGATTTGTTGTTTGTTTCGTTTTTAAAGGAGGATATATATATTCAGTCCCATTGGAATTGAAAGAACATCTCAGACCTGAATGCATTCCAAAAGACGTCAGGAGGAAAGCTTTTGCAGAGGCAGCCTCTTGAAGAGCTTGTTACAGCCAGTGCTTTCAACCAATACCTTTAATAAGAGCTGAATTTATATACAAACATTTAGAAAGCAAATAAATAAATAAGTGGGGGAGAGAAGAGAACTTCACAGCATTTGGAATAATATTATAAGCACAACATCAGAGAAAACCATGCATCTGCTTTATAGTTGGTTTATATTCTTCTCTTGTGTGTACATTTTACGCACATAAAAATTAACAACCTTTGACTATCCATTTGTATTTATAACATCTGCAGTACCAATGGGTGCAGTTCTAGTTTCTCTGTACCAAGATTGCTAAGCATCCTAATTTGGAAATAAAACGCCAGATAACTCTCCAGAGGAAGATTCGCAGTGTCAAGACCTCTTGATTCCTAGACATCCTAACGTCACCGATGGGAAGTCTGTAATGAAGGAAATCCCACTGGCAATGAAGCAGGGCACTGGCAGGGATGCCAGTCTTTGGTTTCTCTGTTCCACCCAGACAAGGTGTAATGAACTGCAGTCTGAGATTGGAGTGGTCATTCTGCTTTGGGGTAAAGAATATATTGTGACTATGTAAATGGAAAAGCTCATGGAACAGGATGAGGTGAGAAAACTATATTCATGCTATGACTGTTTCCCTGATGGTCCTAATCAGGGCTGGGTGGTTTCCCCTGGAGACTTCTTGTTCCTGAGTACCTAGATAGTAAGGACTCTCTAACCCAGTTTCTTCTCTGAGGACACTGGAATTCACCACTGCCTTACAGAAAAAAACCAAACAAACACACAGCAAAATAAAAACCCCAAGGCCTCCAGAGAACTGCTGGCACGAATCCCTGAATTCAGCCAGTAGGACTATTACTGTGAAAATTTTAAGCGAGATAAAAGAAAAAAAAGAGAATTTTCTCCTCTGCTAGAAATGGCTGCAGTGAAAACATTCCAGGTGGTGCACAGCTGGTTCAGTTCAACTGTTTCCATTTTCAGATAGATTCTCTAGCTGTGAGGAAGTTGCTAGTTGTTTTGCTGATAAATTCAAGTTTTCTTTTGAGCCTGCTGTGCTGTGTGGGAGCAGGGGAGCATATCCAGAGGGAAAATGAAATGTTTCTGATGAGCTGCATCCAATAACATAGTGAAACTGCTTCTGCCTGGGATTTCCAGCATGTATTTTTGATGTTAGCCCTTCCTTACCTGGAACAGACAGAAGTGAGATAGTGGATTACGATGGAAAGCTGTTTTTGGAGAAGTATAGGTGAGGAAAAGGCCATGTCACAAATTTCAGGTAAACACTGAGTCACTTGATCTGGGAAATCCTCTTCACAGTGTGTCGGGAAAAGTCCCATGTACCCCAAAAGTGCAGTGCACAAACCAGAACATTTGATAGGGGTCTCTGAGACTGCTGTCCAGACTGGCTGTGCCCGAGCCTTGTGCCCCCGTCCAGGCACCGGAGAGCACTCTGGGGCTGTCTGCGGAGCACAAAATGTCTCAGAGTGGTCCAAAAGAAAAGCCAACCTGGAGGCAAACCTTCATGAACAACGAGGAAATAGCCAAGGCATTCATGTGACAGAGAAATACAAATATGGGCAGAATTTCCCTCACTTTAGTCCTTCTTGTCAGCTGTGGAAACCCTGCAGGTCTACTCAGTTGTTACAGAAACTCTCTTCCACAACACCGATTGCTCCTTTTCAGATTTTACATTAGAGAAATAAGAACTATATTTCAGCTTGAAGATGTGTTTTGCCAAGCAGGGGTTTCTGTTTGTTTATTTGGTTGTTTCAGCAAGACGAATAGCACCCAACTTAAAAAAAAAAAAAGCCATAAGCTGCGTATATTTATTTTGTTCATGTTCTCCGCGCAGAAGGCTGAGTTTACCTTGCCTAACACATGCTCACGGGAAATGAAATAAAAACTGCACGGAGAGGAATATCTCCAAAATGAGCAAAGCAATAGGGATTGTTCTTAGCAATCGATACTGGTTGGGTGCGAGGGTGGAAAGGAGCTAGGTTCTGGTGCTGGTGTGTTGCTTCTTGCCTTGGTCTGACTTAGAGTTAATAAGTTACAGGAAAAAAATACTAAAGGAAAAAAAATAAAGGAAAGGCATTTCTCTCAAAAACAATGGAAATGGCTTTTTCTGCAGAGGTTAAATCTCCCATATTATTAAGAAGCAAAGAGAAGTGGCTGCCGAACAGACAGAGCCAAGAGGTGATGCAAATTGTCAGTAGCAGGTCAGAGCCCACGTATGCTTTCCAAGGGCACTGTCACCAAAAGCTGCAGTCTCATCTCCCCTTCCAAGCCCCTCATTTCCCTCCCTGATGTTCCTTGTACCAAGTTAAACTTGCTTTTGCTTTTTGCCATCCCAATTTTATGTTGGAAGAAGTCTTCCCACCCCCCTTGGACCCAGGCTGATGCAGGCGTGGAGGAGCTGCAGGACTGGGAGTGAGCCTCAACGTTTTGTTGGGCTAGACCCAGCTACGGTGGCTTAAAGTGTTTGTCAAGCGCAGACTTCCAAAGTCTTGCAGACTGGGGCTCTGACTCTGAATTAGTCATGTACCCTTCAGACATCTTTGGCAGTACAGGGCTCCTTTGCAGAGTCAGAAAGTTATAAAGGGCAGTTTATCCAGTGACAGAGACATAGAAATATTTTTTTTTTCCCTCTAATATTGAAGAACTCAGGTTTTTCACTATGATAGTGTTTTCCAGGTAATGTTAGTGCTGAGATTTGTCTGTACAGGAACATTAGTTTCTGACTAGACCTTAGAGAATACTAAATGTGTTACTTTACAATAATCTTCAGGAAGCAGGAAACTGTTGCTAAGACAATACTTCATATTTTTTTATGAGCTTTGCAGCTAGCAAAACATACACTATAAAATTATGAATCAGTTATCAAAAAGAGCAATTATCAGAAAGAATCTTCTCTGTGTTACAAAATACATCTTTGGAGGGTGCTATTTAATTAACCTGAGAGAAATTCCATGTCATTTTTCCATTGTAAGTAAACAAGGTAGGACTGTATCTGGTATGATTTGTGTTGCAGAATTCTGGGAGTTCCCTTGAGAAATCTTTTCCAACTCTACGGCAGTCTTACACACAATTATAGAGCATAACAGCTCTGCTTTTGCACTTAACTGAATTTCTGAAATCGTCTGTTAAAGAAGTACAAAGTTTCATTAACTAACCAGCAAGTTCAGTCACATGCATGTAGCTGTTTCACCATTATTTTCATCTGTTGCCTTCAAGATATTTTCTTGAGATTGTAAAATGTTGTATTCCGGTTGCCAATCCATCTAAACAGTCAAAGCCTGCTTTCAGTCCCAAATTTGAAAAGATCGAGCTCTTACTTTTTAGCCCTTTGGTATCAGCTTTAGTTTCCTGACAACAAACTTGAAAAAAAATAAAAGAAGTTGGTCTTTTTCAGAGATTTATCCAACTTTTTACAATGTGCCCTTTGCAGACTAAGACAGGATATGGGGGCTGTAGTCAGCAAAACATAAAAGCACCTGCAGGGCAATCCAGTACCACTAAAATTTGTCTCTTGACTTCAGGGTATTTTGGAAATAACTTGCCACTCATATACAACAGCATATGAAAACCCAATAGCTCTGTATTGCTCCTTCAGATTCCAGTATTCTGACTTCACGTGACTTAACAAATGTTTCAGTAGCTTGAGATGATACTAAAAGTAATGAACAAAAGTTCCGGAAGACAGAATCCAGCATGTTGTTGAAAAGAATTATCACTAAACAAGCTTCAGAAATTAATTTTTGGAAAACAAGAACTTCTCCTAGGCTTTCCTATATATACCCCCATGCTTTTGGAAATTCATGCTGTCAGATTTTCTCACTCCAGTGCAAAGTTGGTTAACTTTGCCAGGCTGGAGTTGGCAACTCCAGCAATTTTCTCCCAATGAAGCCAGTAAGTGTGAAAGCCAGGGAATTGTTTCCCTTTAAAGTATGTTTTTGACAATTCACATATGTGGTGTTGAAGATATGGGCAGAAGTCTGCTTTGCTTAGCTGAATATAAGAACTGGGCCTCCTGCCACCATCACATCCTCACAAACAGGTTTGGCTCAAGTCTTAGCACTGCTAAAATGGAGGAAAACAAAACTACTTTTTATGTCCTGTGAATCAATACTTGAACCTGTGTCTTGAGTATACCACACTAGGCTTCAACCTGTTTTAAGCATGAAGAAAGGCCATTAAAAAAACTTTAATTCCTTGATGGTAATTCTAATATGGCATATTCTTCATTTGCCTGTGGGCACAAAGTCTGGTGAATGTCTTGAAAAGCATGGGTTTGCCAGTTTTACCGCATGCTTCTCACATTTTCAGTGACTGTACCATACATGTGTCAGAAATAACCACAAGGAGTGTGAGTACCTCAGTCAATAGAAAACAAGTTTGCAAGTGGATCTACAGTAGCTTTTGGAAGAGAAACAAGCTCCTAGCTATGTGCCAGCTAGGAAAAATCAGTCCATTCCTCTCCCAAACCGGGGTTTTCATTACACTGCACTGCAGCATATTCAGCTGAAGTCTTTGAGAAGACACAACTGTCATGTTTCAAATAATAGAGGCTCAGTCTAGAGGCTGAACCCTTACTGGAACTTAAGCCTGATGTAGACAGAGAACCTGATTCCATACAAGCTGGAAGAACTTTTGACATGATATTTCAAAAGTCTCCTCTCTTCTGGCGGCACGTCAGCAGAGAGAGTCCTCTAAAATGAGCGTACAGGTCTATGCATGTTCTGCAATGGGGGTTTTACTGTGGAGTTGCTTTTTGGTATACCAAAAAAGATTTTCAACTGTTACTATAAGTGTATTGAATATAATTCCTTTCAGCACTACATTCCAGTGAACGTCCTTCCAGAAAAAACATCTTTTCTAGAGGAATTAAAAGTAAACACAGAGCCCTTTTAAGCAGAAAAAAAAAAATATAAAAAACAGGGGCTAGCATGACAGGGTGGGATGTGGCACAGGTGGGTATCTCAGCCCCAAGGGCTGCTCTTACATTTGCCAGCAGATCCTTGGACCTGCTCTCCCATGTTTCACCCACACTAGGCCCAAGTAAACTAATCTTTCCCGAACAAGAACCTGGCTGTGCTTTCAGCTCCATCACCTGAGAAATGTGAGTTGTTCCTCTTATCTAAAAATAATTATCATATTCAATTTAATTCAAATGTGGAGACAAGCGAGATTCCAGTTGTAGTTCCTTTCTATCTTCCTGACAGTTCCCTCCCCACTTCAGAGCTCGTAAGGTCATAG
Organism: Eurypyga helias; assembly: GCF_000690775.1. Lineage (NCBI taxonomy): Eukaryota > Metazoa > Chordata > Aves > Eurypygiformes > Eurypygidae > Eurypyga > Eurypyga helias. Next base: position 60,266 of record NW_010224905.1, read on the forward strand.
TTGGGTTTTTTGCAGTAACCACTCTGTCATTGATTCAGCTTCATTTCTCTAGAACTCTCAGATGCTTCTGCAAGGACAGCTGGCTGTTGCTCCTGTTCCAGGATTTTTCCCCTTTTATTGCTTGAGTGAAGCTTGTCCTTACTGCAATCCATCCATCCATTCTATTTTACTTCGGAACACATTTGTCAAGGTTTATGAACATTAATCTCACCTTCCAAAAATTTTGCAGTCCTTCTCAGCTCATCTACGAGATGTCACAAGTCCTGTTTTATCATCCATTATACGGGTCACCAGTGAAACCTTTTAACAGATCCTGAGATGGTTCACTATAGGGCACTGATCATCATTTCTGATGTGAACCATTAAAACTGCTGTCCACGGTTCAACGTATGGTTTTCTCCCAACCTGTGGGAGGACCTTCTAGGCCATATTCATTAACTTTTCTTTCAGGACTGAGAACAGGGAGCTCTGATATCCCAGTCCCATTTATTTTTTAAGACCTTGTAGCCATGATAAAGCACTTACCTCTATGTCTCATCCGTTGTCAGAGAAATGTGGGTGATGCTGGTTTCTCACGTGCCTCACAGTTGTGCTGCAGGGCATCACCTGAATGCAAGATGTTCTGAAGAGAAATTCAGCAGTAACTGCTCCATATTCTAGGGGTTCTAGGAGAGAGCATCCATCTATACAGAGAGAAAGAACACAATTCACCTTTCATCTCCTGTGAAATCTGAACTTTTTAATTTCATTACTTCAGGGAATACCAGCAAGAAAACAAACACTAAAGAAATCCTTAAACCAAGGCAATGTTCACCCCTCCCTCCCAGCCACAACCCAGTTCAATTGCTGAGTTTGCAGGAACTCTAAATGCTTACCTTTGCCTCAAAACACCACTTTTTTATCAAATTTGTGTCTCAGAACTTTAAGATACTCCCCTCAGTGCACATGCACTTGACTCACACTGGACTCCTCTGCCACCCTCTGTCTCTGATTTAGAGCATAATTTCTTGAATGACAAGTGATAACCTCTCTCCTGCTTCCTGTGTGTGCTGGTCTCAGCTGGCTTGTTCAGCACAGTTCTGGTCTTTATTGCATAGTGCTTCATCTTTATAGCTGTTATCAGACATTTATATCACTTTCCTCGTATGCTGGGTATTATTGGCACAGTGTCCATTGTACAATGCATCAAACATATACTGGAAAATTGCTTTTGGCAATGATTCTGGATTTTTTTTTTGGTTCAATAATCAGGCTGCAGCACATATGATTTTTACTTGTTGCTTTGCATAGGCTTGGAACTCAAAATGCAGAAAGATAAGCACGCTTTTGAAAACAGAAGTCTGGAATTACTCCTCACTAGTCCAGTCTTAGACTGGTATGGCTCAGAATGGGATCAAATGTGTCTTACAAACATCTGAAACCCCCAGGTATCTGCTGTATAGAGTACAGTTCTCATACACGTAAGGAAACATTTTTTAAGTATAGGTCCTCACCCTCTTGTAAATCAAGAATAAATACACTGAGATTACACCTGCTCCTTTAGCACAGCTATCACCCATGCAAAGAAACTTGCTGACCTGTTCCTTCCTGCTCCCTTTGCCCCACTGGGGATGAAGAGGACATATCACACTGAATATCATGGGCACTGAAGAACACTTTTCCTACAGACTGGCATCCTTCCTCTCAAACCCAAATCTTCTCTGCAGCAGAAAACCATACCAGAGCCTTAGTCTGTGAAATTGGAGGGAACTTAGTAGATGATGTGGCTAAACCTTCTGTATAAGGCACAGATTACCCCCCTTCTCCCTTCCCAGTACCACACAGTCCTACTGACATTTGCCTTAGACAAAACACCCTTGAAGAAGTCAAAGGCAGATGTTGCCATGTTAGCTTACTCTAGCAATTAATCACCTTTGCTGCTGAAAAATCAAGTTTTACTCCTAATTTGAATTTGATTGACATTAACAACCTTACATTGTTTTTTATCATGTCTTTCTCCAACAGGTAAAGTAAAATAATAATAACTTGAATGTTTTCTTGTCATATTAAAATGTAGGTTGCTTCTTGGTGTTGTATGCAAAGAGCAAAGAGATGTCCTTGTATCTCTCATTATAAGGCATTTCCCTATTTCTCAAAATTTGTCACTATTCTCTGCATTGTTTCCAAGTTTTCACAGCTTCTTTAATGTGTGAGCTACTTATATAGCTATTTGTGCTTGAGAAGCATTGTTTGCAACTAAAGCAATGTTGCATATTCATTGTCATCGCCACTATCGTCATTGTTGTTGACTGAAGACAATACTAACTGTTCAGGAGCAGGTCATAAATTAAAGTTGTTGGAAGACTTTTTGCACTGAGGCTTCATGGCCTGCCCAGAAGCAGCCCTAAGAGGGACATGGATGTCATCCATCCATCCATCCATCCATCCATCCATCCATCCATCCATCCATCCATCCATCCTTCTGTTCCAATAGGTCAGGCACATAGGAAAAACTAAGCTGCTGATGCATCTCTTCCTATTCTCTG
>NW_010224905.1:62821-68203 GCF_000690775.1 Eurypyga helias
GAGCTTTGGATCCCCGCCCCACCTGGGAAGGAGATTAGCTGCCATGCCTAAAGTTTAGCAAGTCATAAACTGCCATCAGGAAAGACCACTACTCACCTAAATAAGGAAATCACAGACAATAATGCTTGTTTTCCAGGTATTACACTCTACAAAAGGCAAATTGTATCAGCATGATTTGGCTTCACACATTACATCACAGAAAGTGAATAAAGGCAATACGTCTAAAATATTCTACTAAGTGGTGTCTCAATCTGCTCACTATTGCTTTTTCCCTTTCTTTCCCCTACTCTTTCCATTACTTTGACTACTCTAAATTCTGGTTGTAAAGTCTTTGGGAGAGGTGCTTTTTATGTCTTTGTAGAGTAGCTGGCACAATAGATCTGTCTGATCTAAACAAGGCCTTTGAGTGATACTGCAAGGCTCATGAATAGTGATTATTGCTTCCAACCACCAGAGAACTCAGCAGCTCTTTCAGAGAATTTGACCTACTTAAATTGTATATCCAGGTAGTGCTTGAAGCATTTCATTAAATTGCTCTAACAAACAGTCAGAGAGACAAATGTGGGGGATACCCAGCTATCCTGCGGGTCAAGATGTGTACCAAGAAATGAGAGCCTGCAATTACAGCACAGGTTTTGTACTGAGACACATTACTGAGAGCTCGAGACTATCTTTATGGGGGTCGAGGGATGAAATGTGAAGTACTAACACTGGATCTTGTGCCCAAGACAGTGGCTGGTTTGATGGGCTAAAATAGCTGGAAAAATAACTATTTGGAGCATGTCTAGCTTGTCAAACATTGTTAATGTGACCCAGATCTAGCATAGACCCACATAGTTTGACAGGGATTTGGCTTCAGCTCAGTATTTCTCTGACCCTCTGTCATTCATTCCAAGGATTTCAGACTCGCAGTTCGTCTTCAAGGCCCTGGAAGGAGCTTCTGAGATTTTTGGAAAAATTATACATCGGTTCAAATCTAGGCTTTTAAAAAGCTGATAGACAGCAAATCTACTTACAGTCTTTCAATCTGCTTTTCCATTCCTGAATTATATCAGAAGACATGAAAAAAAAAGAGGTTAAATAGCGACCAATAAAGAGCGAGATGCTAAAAAACTCCCTTTTATGAGTAAATTTTCAGAAAGGTTGAAGTAAAAAACAAGTAGGAAAAAAGGATAGTCAAACACTTGCTTTCCATCAAAACATAGAATATAGATTAATCATTCTTGTGCACATCTTACATAAACTCAGTGGAAGAAAGAAAAGAGACAGATGTCATACTGAAAAATAAACCACTAGGGTGCTTATCAAAAGTGACAATACTCCTACAGAAAAATATTGCTACTCTGCTCCAAGAGACATTACAGTGTTTCATAAGCAAAAATAATTGTCTTGATATTTAATGTCAACAATTTACCACCTCCTACAGAGATGTCAGTAAATATATACCTAATCCAAAACATTTTACATATGAAAACAAAAAGCTAAGTTAGGAAAAGAACTATTTAGCCAGATGAAATGTAATGGATAAAACACTGTATTAGAAAAGAGCTGTTGTTGAACCAAACATCTAATTTATACTTACAGGATGAAACACATGGGCTACATCTATGCTAGCAAATAAAGTCGAGCAGGAAGACACGAGCATGGGTAAAAAGGGGATGACACCATTAGTATTCATATCACTACAATCTCTTCCTCTCCCAAACCTGGAAGTCACATCCACTCCACCTGTTGGGAACAATACTTGGTCTGTGCTGTTTCCCGAGATGTGAGTCAACACTGCTTGGGAGAGTATGAGTTGGTAGGGTCAAAGATGGGCCAGGGAGTGTGATATCCATTAACAACACAGATGTCTATATGCAGAGGTTCCTGACCTGTTAATCTTGATACTGAAGGCATAATGAAGGCCAGAGCTGGCCACTGATGACTGTTTTGATGTCCAGTAAAAACAGTGGGTGCAAAAGACACACAAGGGTAAAAGTGAAGAAAAAGCCACATGTCCAGAAAGCCAATGATAACCTGGGCTGTATCCAGAGAAGTGTGGCCAGCAGGTCGAGGGAGGTGATTCTCACCCTCTACTCTGCTCTCATGAGACCCCACCCGAACTACAGCATCCAGCTCTGGGGTCTCCAACATAAGAACACGGACCAGTTGGAGCGAGTCCAGAGGAGGCCACGAAGATGCTCAGAGGGCTGGAGCACCTCTGCTATGGGGACAGGCTGAGGGAGTTGGGTTTGTTCAGCGGCAAATCTGAGTGTATGTTGCTTATAAAAAGGGGCAAAAGCAGGCCTACAAGAAATCAGGCCAGATATACAAAAATTATTTTTGTTCCCTCACTTCTTTACTGTCCAATTTTTGATTTTATGTGAGTGGGAATTTTAAACAGTTTTTGCTCATTAGCAAAAACCTGAGAGATGAAACATAGAAAAATCGTTGCTTGTTTCTGAAAAACTTACTTCAAAACTGTAAGCAAAATGCCTCTCTTGTGTATAACAGGGCTCCTGTGTTTCTGTAACGTGATAAAATATCAGACCTATCTTTCTATTTATGATATTTCACTGTATTAAATATGTGGTGATATGTCTGAGTGGTTTTTTGCCTCATTTTTGTTACAAAAAATGGAAAACCATAATCAACAGCAAGAGATAGAAAATATTAATGTCAGAAGGAGTACAAGCTCAGCAGAAGGGGAATTTTCTACCTTCTAAATATTCAGCTAACATATTAATCACAAAGCTATGTAGCCTTTGGCCAGGATCCAAGGATGGAAGATACATTTCTTAGCCAATAGGAGACTCACCACCTCTCCTGGCCATGAATGCCACAAAAAGACACTGAGGGTGGTTCTAAAAGTGCCAAAAGCAACATAGCTAGAATAAATTTTACATATAAACATGAACATCCACAGTGCACACCAAATTTTAGCAAATATTATGGTTTACTTTCAAAAAATGATTAAAGTATTTAATTATGTGCAGAGCATTTTTACAGAACAAAATGATTAACTGTTGGGAACACAGTGATCTGTTTTACACACAGACAATAAAAGATATGGAAAATTTCCAATAACACTATAGCTTTCAATGGAGTTTGAATTTGCTTTGACTGCTAACAGCTTAAATGCTGGTGCTAGAATGCCAGGCCCTGCTCTTCTTTTAAAGAAATCTATCAGAATAAATGGAATTGTTTTGGATTTGTCCCAGATTCCGTTAAGGCAGGATCTGGTCCATGAAGTTCAGTATGGTCATTTATACAAGTTTAAAATGAAGCTCCAGGAAGATCTCTGCATTTTCCTCTATTTTATTATAAAACTATGTGAGACTGAAGAAAAGATATAGCTAGGTTTTCATTAGATACTAGAGATTTTAAGACAAAAGGTGTTCATTTGTATGTTTTAGAATCCTATGTTGAACCCCAATCAATTTTAATTTAATCGTAATAGCTTTTTAGGTTTCATTAAGCAACAAAGCAAAACCAACACTGGTCTAAAAGCTCTCCAGGCTTATCCTTCTACTCAGGTCAATATCCATTTTCCTCCAGAGACAACAAGGACAGTGGGAGATAGCCAAGCCTGTGTTTCTGCAGCCCTGGAATTTCTCACCTTTAGCTTCTAATTAAAATCCCCTGGGTCCAATTTTAGGCCTTGTTTGATAAAGTGGAAGGTTGAAAAGCTACATTTTCCAGACAGTGACTTCCCTAAGATTTTCTTTCTACTCTGCCCAGGGAGAGTCTCAGGCAGGCCCTGGGTTCCTTAGGAGAAGACTTTTTCCTGTTCAGGAAACCAGACATTTATAGGATACAGTCTTGAATCACTCAGGGTGATGGAGGGAAGAGGGGAAGACTTTTCTTCTCAGATTCGGACACTAGTCCCTCCTATTCTGCTTATTTGTGATGTCTGCCACCCAGACCTGGAGAAAGCGAGGCAGGGAGGGAGGGAAGGAGGGATCCTGCTGAGCCCTTGGCCAGTTGCTTCAGTTGAGCATAATTGTTATGCATATGCTGTTAACCATGGCATCTATCCTAGGAACTGCCTACTGGAGCGTTAGAGTCAAACATTTTAAATATATTGATAATATTTGGCTCTAAAACTCTTTTGAAATGGATCTGGATGGCAGTGTGATGTGACACCATCTGGGTTTTTCTCCTGTTTGGACATAGAGTGGGTGGATGCTTTGGCATTGACAAAATAAGAATGTTATCAAAGCAGTCCATGCTGATGCTTCCTCAGTGTAGCCAATGCCAAATCTCTGGGTGAAATCCTGTCCCTCTTGACATTAGCAGGAACTTTGCCATCAACTTCAGGATGGCACACATTTTCCTTCTATCCCGGGTTATCATCAGCTCAAGCCTCATATCTGGAGTAATCTCACAGGACAGAACCTACAAGGATTGGATCATACTACAGCTTATTCATGGTCTTTTGGCACAGTTAGGAAGGCAAGGAGCACCATTGTCTGAAAACATACAGGTGTAAAACACAATTAAAATAAACTTATTGCATAATCTTACTGCCAAGCGGTTCATTGCATGCATTAGCTTAAAAACAATTGAAAAGAGACATAACTAGCTGAAATGTAAATGTATGGGGTACTGTGGTGATCAGTAACAGCCAGCATGGCTTTACTTAGTACACATAATGCCTGACAAATTTGGTGGCCTTCTTTGACAGGGTTACAGTGTTGGTGGATAAAGGAAGAACAATGAATGTCATCTACCTGGACTTTTGCAACGTGTTGACACTGTCCCTCACAACATCCTTGTCTCTAAATTGGATAGACGTAGATTTGACAGAGGGACCACTTGGTGGACAAGGAATTAGGGCTGTGGTCAACAGCTCAATGTCCAAGTGAAGACCAGTGATGAGTGGCATTCCTTTGGGGTCGGTATTGGGACCTGTTCAATATCCTTGTCCATGACATGGACAGTGGGATTGAGTGTACCCTGAGCAAGTTTGTCAATGACACCAAGCTGTGTGGTGCAGTCGACACACTGGAAGGAAGGGATGCCATCCAGAGGGACCTTGACAGGCTGGAGAGGTGGGCCACTGCCAACCTCATGGAGTTCAACAAGGCCAAGTGCAAGGTCCTGCACCTGGGTCGTGACAATCCAAAACAAAAGTACAGGCTGGGTGGAGAATGGATAGAGAGCAGCCCTGAGGAGAAGGACTTGGGGGTACTGGTGGATGAAAAGCTGGACATGAGCTGGCAGTGTGCGCTGGCAGCCCAGAAGATAAGCTGTATCCTGGGCTGGACCAGGAGAAGTGTGGTTAGCAGGTCGAGGGAGGTGACCTCTGCTTTTGTCAGACATCACCTCCAGTACTGTCGTCCAGCTCTGGGACCCCAACATAAGAAGGATATAGACCAGTTGGCGTGAGTACAGAGG
>NW_010224905.1:68481-75524 GCF_000690775.1 Eurypyga helias
GCCCAGGGAAGCTGTGGATGCCCCATCCCTGGATGTCTTCAAGGCCAGGCTGGATGAGGCTTTGAGCAACCTGGTCTAGTGGAGGGTGTCCCGGCCCATGGCAGGGGGGTTGGAACTAGATGGTCTTTAAGGCCCTTTCCAACCTAAACCATTCTGTGATTCTGTGAAAGTCCCTGGTAACAGCAGCACTGGTAAGAAAACAAAACAAAACAAAACACAAAACAAAACAAAAACAAAATAAAAACAAACCAAAAAACGAAATAACAAAATGCCCTTACTTGGCATGACTGCTGACAGAGTAATCTCAAAAAAAGATGAAACCAACAAATACTACAATGTGTTCTTCTTCTCAAGTTATGTCTTTTATTTACTTTGGCTATAGTCACTTAGCACTAATGAACTTGTGACAGAGAAACGGTGATGACTAATGGGTGCTATGGCAGGTGGTATACATTTGAACTTTACAGACATCAGGCAATAATTACTCACATACAGCTGTAGAAAAAAATATTAAAAAAATAAAATCTGGAAGGTCTGAAGGTCTTATATTAGAAGAAAAACAGCAGGGGGAAAAAAAAAAAGACAAACCCAAAAACAACCCAAAACCCACAAACCCACACACCAAAAAAATGAAGATTCATATGGCTTTCATTCTGGTAACAAAGCTGCAGATGTGGACTCTGAATACGTCAACAGCCAATTAGCTACATCATGGCAGTGCAAATCATGTGCTGCAAAGTAATGAATGAGAAATCTCTTGCTGTGTCATGGGACTTGTTAAAAGTATGTAAAGCTTGAGAGGGCAATACCAGATTTGTGTGCCTTAGTGACTCCTATTGTCATTAAGAATGCGCCATTAATGCAGGCACCAAAGCAAGGAAAAAATTGAAAATGTTTAGAGGAGTATGTTCTTGTATAACCAAATGTTAGGCACATTATTTAACTGAAATCTTTACATACCACAATTCTTTTTACACAACACTCTTCATTCTGTAGGATGCAGCTGTAACACAAGCACAACAATAATCCTTGAAAATTTGCAAATCTAATCCCTATAAAGCCAGCAAACAGAGGGATAAACTGGAATGTGAGATCCATTGTGGTGTTCAAAGAACACTTTGTAAAAGCAATGAGTAAACATCAACAGGAGATGAATTATGTATAAGACAAGCAAGAAGCCCATGTAGAATCTGTGAGTCTGGTGTCTAGGAAGGAACAACTAATTAAAAGGAGGTGATTGATGAGAATCAGGGTGGTTCTCTGCCTCAGTTTTAACCACCTGAACATTGAGCGGTTCCCTGCCTCTCCTCCCTCATAGCCACAATGACATACTCCCAAAGAAGGAGATGACAGAAGAACAAGTGCTAGAATAAATTCAGTACTTTGGAGTCCTACACCACCAGGTCCAGGTGATTTACCCCTTAGGCCCCTTCTGCATGAAGTAGCTGAGCTGCCGACTGTGTTTGTCACAGAAGGAGCAGCCAATTTTCCAGAAGACTGGGAAGTAGTAGACATTGCCTACATTTTAAAATTGATCCTAGAAGTGATCCAAGGAACTACAGTTAATGACTTAGGTGTGGCAATTTGGTTGAGCTGATCATGAGGCACAGAAGGCTATAAACTATGCACTTGGCACACTGTGCGTCACCAGCAATGCAAAAGGCCGCAGCAGGTCATGGTTTGCAGCTCTTGTTGACCCCAGAATGGTGTCCAAGCACTGGATAAAAGAGGTACAATATAATGAATAACACAGTGCCAGAGCTTCTATTCCTAGTGCCTCACAATGCAAGGACAAGGAGGTCAAGGAATCTGAGAAATTCAGATGTGCTTTTTTGCACATTTTGGCAAAGACTTCCCTTGGAATTTGCTGAGGCTAGGACTCCTGAAAGGATCAAAGCCGGAACTGTCCAAATTAACAGCACTGCACCATTTGTAGGGTGTATTCATCCTTCAGAACTGAAGCTGATGGCTGATCTTGAGAGACAAGTACAAATGAGACTTATGGAGGCAGAGAGTGCCTATTTGCCTGTTTCAAGTATTTCATGCCATCTGCTGAAGGTACCGAATTGTTGCCATGTCAAAGCTAGGGCTAGGGACTGACCAAGGGAAAGCAATGGTCGGATCCACTGAGATGCTGCTAAAGTGTGCCATAAACACTCAGCACAGCCATGAGGAGTCATCCTGGAGCCTGAAGTGGAGCATCAGGCTGGTGGGTCACCATTTTTTCTTAGACAAGCATGCGGCATGGTCTGAAAGGCACCCACACAGGGAAGTAGAGTTCACCATATCAAACCCAATCAGGTGGAGGGCTGCTACAATTTTAGTTGTGTTTTCAAGAAATCCAAGCACATACAGAGCCATAGGCCCACAAGTGAAACTGGCAAGAAGTATGCGTAGGCCCCAACTCCAAGTGGCCTGGTATAGCCATGCCCACGCAGATACACTGTCTTTGCTTCACTAAATTTCTCATCACCATTTCAGTTCTCCCAGTGATAACATCTCCTTGCTCATGTCAGTCCCAGAATCGCTCCTGGGCAAAGTCTGGGAGACTGTAGGCTGGCACAAACCAAAATCATGCTAAGAAACCTGCTGACAAAGGGTACAGGCAACCACATGTCCCCAGGCCTGCGGACATGGCCTGGCCTAGTTTTTTTCATGTGTGCAGGTGGAGGGGCTGTGACCAGGTACAGAGTTAATAATAAACACAGCCCACCTGTTTTAGAAACATGCATTCCCAAGGAGCATAGATCAGGGATCATTTAAACTAGGCCTAAGGTGAGGACCTATATTAGGATCAAGCCCTTGAAAAACCTATTTCTCTTCACTCGCATCAAAGAAAATCAGCTAAGGAGTAAACAACTATAATTTAGGATTGTGACATCTTACTATGTCTTACGATGAAGTGACATCTTACTATGTACTTACTACTCCATCTTGCTATGAGGCATCTGAATCTGACTGTATGAGTCAAAAATTTGTAATTTCCAAAATTGCCTCCACTACTGGTATTGCCTCCGACTACGCATTGCTTCCTCAGTTTACTTATTCATAGTTAGGAATTATCACATCCTTCTGCAGCATTGCACCATAATAAAGATTAGTTAGTGCATGTGGCTAACAATAGTTTTACAGAGAAAAGGGGTTATTAATCAAGTCTGATACTTAAACCAGGTCTCTATTGTGCTTTAACTATAGGAAAGCACACATCAAGCAACAAAAGATAGGGGAGCTGCAGACATGCCTTCAGCAAATACCAGTAAACATTTGCTCTTCGTGCCATGGCAACCATGTTATTGTGTCTGTCTCTGCCCCTAATATGTGCCCTTGTTTTAGAGGTTTAAATTGTCGTCAATATTGGATTGCCAAGCCTCAGGCTCTTGCCTCTAAGTGAAGGCATCCACTCTTTATAACCAGACCTCCCCCATCCACGTACTTGTTGGCTCTTCCTAATGAACCTATCCATCTTTGCTTGGTGACAATTCAAACATGTCAGTTCATTGAATGGGAGGAAAGATCTTTAAAACATTTAGGAGTGATTTCAAAGCACTAGGATATCTTTGCTGAGCTAATAAATACCCAGCTAATTTTACAAAAGAACCAGAGGAAAAGGAAATGTACATAAGCAGCCTGTGATGTCTCCAATTTTTTACATTTTGGGGTAAAAATGGTATTTTATATTTTTATTTTAGTTCCAATTAGGAATTATTCTAAAACATTTTGTGGAAGTGGAAAAAGTGAGTAAGCCTTGAGAAAAAATTATAGAATAACTTTCTTTGGGAGGAGACAGGAAACCATACTTATGTGCCTCTTGCCACACGTGGCCTGTAAGCTTGAAAAAGGTAGTAACAGTTGGGAGGCATGGCAGACTGCATTTTTCAAGTCATCTGAAAGGTCCAGTTGCTTGGATTTGGGAGAGCATTTGCTCACGACTATTTGCAGAATGCTGCCACTTGTCCCATGAGGATTTGTCTGCCTTTTCAGAAAAGAGCCTGAGTCAGCAAGCAGAGAAGAAAAGGGCCTGGTGTAAACTGAATAAATTTTTTTTTAAAGGCTTCACTGGCAAAAAGTAGAAGAAAGACAGATAGCTGCCGTTTTAGAGGTGATGCAGGAAGAACTCTTTGTACATGGCAACATTTGTAAAAGTTTTTTAGCAGCACTGGCTAAAGAAGTTGGATAAACAAGATTTGGTGTTTTGTTCTGAGCATGGATCAGTTAGGCACAACTCTCCAGGAGATTCAGCTTGTCCAGAAAAAGGAGACTTCTAACTATAGTCACCACAACATGTGTATATACTTCCATAGGCTGTTTACATTGCCAGTGAAATTTCTGTGCCAAGAATTTCGTCTCAAGAGACCGCTAACACACAGCATTATTAAAAAGAGATGTTTTCCTCTGCAGGATGATGTGTTAATGTACAGAATCTTCAACAAAATGAAAAACACAAATCTAACTACCTCTCTTCATATAAGAGCAATGTGATGGCTAGGAAGAAAAGGTGACTTTTCTGTGTCTTAAAATCCTGAAGGACTCTGTAAAACTTACTGTTATTTCTGAAGTCATAAAAAATAAAGACAATATTATATTAAATAATTTGAAGGCTAAAAATACCTTTTTATTATCAAGTACTTGTAGAGAGGAGGAACCTTAATGGATATATTCTTTTATCAATTCATTATTATTATTGCTACTGTGGTTTTTATTGCTCTTACTGCTGTATTATTATTCCTGTGTCTATTTTAAACCACAGTCAGGGCTGGGGATTCACTGGAATTTGTATAAGTGATCCATAAAATCTACATAATAGATTACTGTTACTGCAACACATTAGTGTTTGTGTGCCGGGGGTGGTGCGGGTGACACTTTTTGCAGTGAATGTTTTTTCAAAGGATTACAAAAGAAGCCCCAGGTAAAGTATGAGCAAGCCTCCTGCTCCTATGGCACAGGTCTGTGGCTGACAGTGGCGGTGTGGGATGGCTTGTTGGGCAACATTTTCTTCCCAAGTTTTCCAGTCATTGAAAAGGCTGTGTTTAGTGGTTTCCACCTTTTGTATTAAGGCGGAAAACCAGAAAACTTCATGCCTGAGCACACACCAAGATATTAGTGCCTGGGATTTCAGTGAGAACGGGGCTTACCTCTCCTTTGTATTGGCTGTGAAAGAGAACTTCTTCCACAAAACCATTTCTCTCTTTGAGATTCAGACCAGAGCAAAGCAAAGCTAATAAAACCAAACCAAAAATCTACTTGGCTCTTACCTTGCTGCCAAACCCCGTGCACTAAGCATGTTCTATTCTCCGTTGTGAGGCTACAGAACAACCAAACTCCTTCTCTCAGGGGGAGGCCAAGGCCATGGCAGTGCTACAAGCCCTCACTCTCCTTGGCAAGAAAAACAAGGAAGGAAAAAAAAATTTGGTTCCAAAATGTTATAACTCTGATGGCAATATTTCAAATGGGAGCATATAGTAAGGCCAGTTTTATTTTCTGTATTGCACAGCCCTAGGTCATATAAAAACCCTTACACCTAGGTCATAGGAAAGCCCCAAATCCTCTGTTAATCCTCATGAACACTTCTCTGAGACTGGTGAATAATATTTCTTGTTTCTAAGTGGAAAAGCTATAGTATGGAGATAAATCCCTAATCAGGCAGGCAGAGTGGGGAAAGGTTAAAACTACAGGGACTTTGCCAGCCTAGCCATCTATATGGAGTCCAGAATCCCTGGGCTACCTACTGAATCTGAATGTCTGGGATGTTGGTTTAGGTCCCTTTGACCATTTAAGGGTGGCAAATGAATCTCCACTCCTTGTATGATGCTTCTGAATGAGAATCTGTGTCTGTTTTATCTCCAGGCTGGAACAGAGGCTTCCGTGGAACTTTTTAATTACCTGTTTCACCCAGATTTCCCTCCCATCTGTGTGCATCTGCAGGCTGGCAGAAAACCCTGAGACAAACTGAAAGTCCCTTGCTGGCTTGCCAAGGGTGGAGATGAGTTCACACTAGAGTTGAATCCCACCTGCAGCTGCAGAACTGCCCACAGAGGCAGGACATGCCCTGCCATGGCCATACAAACCTGGGCTGACCTTATTTCAGAGCAGAGTGGAGAGCATGCGGTCCTCTCCAAGCATAAACCCATACATGATCACAAAAGGAGCTGTTGCTGCTTTCTTGGGTGAGCAGGGGAAAAAAGAAAGAAAAAAAAAAAAGATGAAATTACAAGAATTGTCCATAGGAGTTTTCAAACAACATGTTCCTTGCACAGCTTCGCAAATTCATGTTGAAGCTGAGGACACAGATGTGTTTCCTGACAAATGCAGAGAAAATATTTAAAGCACAGCCCAATGTCCAGCTGGTATGTTGGAAATGTTTGACAGACGTCACTGTCACATCCTTCTGGTTTCATTGTGAGGTCTTGGCAATACTGTCATTGTCTGAAATACTGCCTGTGTCCTCAAAAAAAAAAAAAAGAGGCCTGAGGAATGACGGTCCCTTCTCCAGCCATTGTTAAAGACATTTCATTTTTCATTTCCTTGGACACTATCTCCAGAGCAGACATTGAAAGCCCTCTGTTCGCAGTTGTATCCCCACCCTCTTTCCAGGTCCTCAGCTCACCTCTTTTGTTCCCCTTCCCTCACCGATCCTCTTCCAGTATCTTTCTTTTCCAGATGTCCAGACAGTTTCTGACAGGGAAGAAATTCTGGGAGATCCAGTCTGACAATGCAGCTCTGCTGACCTGCTCACCTCAACCAGCAGCACAGAAAATATACAGTAACATACCCATGGATCCACTGCTGGCAATCTGGGTCACACTACAGTCATAGCGCTCTCTCTTCACAAAAATGGTATGTTGGCTCTGATCCTTACTGGACCCAGAGGCAAAGAAACATGATCAACAATGATGAAACAGAGTTAATTAAACATATCAGTTGAAGGTTGAATAGAAAGACTTGTCTTCACTTGGGAGCCAGTCACCAGGAGCCAGAACTCCATGGCCCTGCCTCTTACTCTCCCTTTTTTCTCCCATGCGAAGATAAACAAGTCTATAACATTC
>NW_010224905.1:75534-82759 GCF_000690775.1 Eurypyga helias
GTTTCTGGCTAGACCAGACATGGGAAATAGTTGCCAGTGACATTTGAATTGCAGTGAATTCTGAGCAACAACATGATCCGAAAAAAACCTGACAGTGGATGGAGGGAAGGATGAAGAATCCCAATTCTTGTATTTGCTGGCAGCTGAAAAGGCAGCAGACATTTTCATAAAACAGCTTTCCCCCTCTTGGGTTGACACAGTGCTCTGGCTAGACCAGACATGGGAAATAGTTGCCAGTGACATTTGAATTGCAGTGAATTCTGAGCAACAACATGATCCGAAAAAAACCTGACAGTGGATGGAGGGAAGGATGAAGAATCCCAATTCTTGTATTTGCTGGCAGCTGAAAAGGCAGCAGACATTTTCATAAAACAGCTTTCCCCCTCTTGGGTTGACACAGTGCTGTCGGATCCAAAGGGCACAAATGCCGACTGCGCTGCCTGACATGCTTCAGCAGGGAGAAATGTTGCAGCCTGTGTTTGGCAGGGTGATTTGCTGTCAGAGAATTTCATAGCCTTGGGGTGCAATTACCAAAAGCTCTGGCGCCTGCCATGTGCAATCTGTGTTTAGGTAGAGTCGATAGGCGGGCACCCGTGGGGGACCCAGCAAGAGACAGGAGGGCAGGAGGGCAAGAGTGCGTGGTGACCATCCCGCCCAACGCATCGGGAGCAAAGTCAATGCCGGGATGTGGACATGGTGCAGGAGCCATGGAGCAGGCAGGGGAAGCAGTGGGCCAGGATTGGCCCAGGTGGCTGCTAAGTCTCACCAGCTACAAGCGGGGTTTTGAGAGAGGGGCTGAACAATGAACATATGCTGAAAGGCCAGCCCGAAGGTAAAAGAGGAATGGGCGAGAAGAATGGGGGCTGGCAATCTTCCAAGGGAAGGAGTTTTAATCTAGGGGTTTTGTTTTATTCGAAGGGCTTTGATCCTCTGGTGGGAAAGAGATAAGGGAACTGCACAGTTTCCCACGGGTGCTGTGCATGTGGAGCAAGTTGTCAGCCCATCCATCCCAGCTGCTGGGCTCGGCCAGCTTGGTCCATGCTACCCACCAACAGAGCGAAGAAGCTTTGAAGCGAAAACTGGTGCTGTGCTTGCCCTAAACTGAGGTATTACTAAGTTGTAACCACATGAGGCTTGTGAAAGTGTCTGTTTTAAGCTGGTCACATACAGCTGATCCACTAAGGTCCTGTCGGCTACCTTGGTCTTTTACACGTGTAAGGACTCCCAGGAAGACATGAAGACAATGCAGTTTGCTGTAAAACTACAATAAGACTTGCTTTCTTTTACACCCTGCAAGGGGGGCCTCAGGATAAAGCTAATTCCACCCTGCCCGGTGTTCAAGTTCTCAGTTCCACTGCATACAATCTTAGGCTCATTTAAAAGCACTCAGCAAATAACATATCCAAATATGTGTTAGATTTTTTTAATCTGAGAGTCTGGAAAATCAAAATCTAAAAAAAAAAATCGTTCACTTGCTTATGAAACCTCAGTAGAATACTTTTCTCTGCATTCTGTGCAGAGAAAAAACATAGGAACAGCTGATGATCTTTTTTTTAGACTTCCTTTACTGAAAAAACCCTGCGCTGATGAGTGATGTTACTAAATATAAAAGCGAATCTCTACAATGGCCACATTAACAGATTGCTAAGTGTTATGAGGCAAAAGTGTCTGTGCAGAGCTGCAAAGAGCAGAAGATAATGAAAACTTTGGAATCAGATAGAGGTGACCAGAGGGACCATGAGTCAGTAGTCACAGTCCATGGAGTCAGAGCCAGCACAATCTGGAGGAACCAAAACAAACACTGCAGTATTTTTGGAAGGGGAAGGCTGGCAAGCATAGCTTTACCTGGGCAAGATGAAATGCAGCAGATGGGAAGATCCTGAGGGGGAGAGAAACTCAAAGGTGGGAAATTAAGCCTCATGGTCTTTGGCAGTCAACCAGGAAGATGAGAAAACTCAATTGAAACTGTACGACAACAGCAATGGCTTCCCCTGACACACACGTGCACGCTCTGAATTCATGCCCTGAGCTGATGATGCAGTGTGCAGAGATGCAAGGGACCAAACTCCATGGATCAGTAGCTGCATGTTGCTCACAGAACTTGCTGGGATCCATGGCAGGCAGCCATCCTTCTTCTCCTTGGCACTGGAAAGTTCCTTCCTACAAGGAGCTCTGTTCACTGTGATAAAATGAGGAAAGCAGTGCCCAAAAATGAGAGAGTAGTGGGAGAGACTTGGTTTTCCAATAATTAGGCCATCCACCCATGTTGCCAGCAGATCCTTGCACAACTCACTCTGGTTGGTTGCAAGGCAAAGCTGTCGGTTTAAAGGGGACAGTTGTGTTTTACGGCTTCTGGAAGGGATAGAAGTGGGTGAATGGCTATTTCTGCTATTGGTTACTCTGGCTTCCTCTGTAAAGATAGGATGAAATCTACCCTGAAAGCTAACCTATGTTGAGAACAGGGAGCAGAGAGTTACAGAACTGGATGACCCATGAGAGTTCAGAGATGAGCAAAACATAAATGAGGAAGGAAGGTACCTGAGTCAGATATCAAAATCAGGGACCTGGGAAGGGAAGGTGTGCAGAGTAGTGTCCATTGCATCCTGATGGGCATCCAAGGAAATAGTCAGTTTTGCCCTGCATGGCTTTGCAGAGAGAAATGGCAGTGGTAATGAAAGCAGTCACCAGAGTCACCAGGATGGACTCCTTTCTCCCCTTCATCCACCTTGCATCAGTTTTCTCTCCCTTGCTGTGAATTGAGGGCAAGAGACTCAGTCAAAATTACTTCTGAGAGGAAATCAAGAAGAGGGTAGAACAAACTGACTGAGGGAAGGAAAGTTATTAACATGCAAATCAATGTAGCTAACTCAGGGGGGCAAGGAGAATCTGTGTTTAATTCATTTAAGAGAGTGGAGATCTGAGGATCAGATCTGACAAGAATTTTAACAGAGACATAATGCCTATGTGAGTGTTGTGTGTGTTTGTGTGCTTCAAAATGGCAACAGAGGAGAGTGAAAGAATATATAACCCATGGGCTATAACATTTGCTGAGGTTACTTTTCCTAGCACCTTTGAGTGCCCACTCCTGCACATGCATGCACTCTCCCAGCCCATCCCGCACCCCAGTTCACATCATTGGAAAATTACCCAGCAGATTTTTTAGGAGGAAAGTTTATTGTAACTACTTCCAGTTAAGAGCACTTAAGCTGCATTTATTTGCCAAGTAGTGTTGACTTCCTGATTTTTATGTGAAAGAGTTTTTATTCTGAAGGCAAGCCATAAAAGTAGATTCCCCAATCTCTCTTCTCAGCAGCCCTAGCAATACAGCACTCCAAATCTGTCATAGGCTGAGGTGGGGATATTTAGAGGATAACCTGTTGTTAAAATATTGGCAGCCCAAGGCTGCTTTAACATCACTGGTTCCAAACAAAAGGAGACACAGTCATGAGAAGATTAAAAGACTAAAAACAGAAGCATATTTTGATTTCCTAGAAAATACGAGATATGCAAGAGTTGTGTTTGCGGCGGATTGGCAGGATGAGGATTTGCCAAACTGGGAGCAGCTGTCATAGCAACCACATCCAGGCAGAGAACTGGTGTCAAGTCAGACATCACCTGGAAGGAAATTTCCCTGCTTAGAGGAACCTCGTTATAGAGACAAACTTTGGAAGCTGTTGGCCAAAGCACCTTCATAAAACCTGAAGGATGCAGGTGAAGAAGTCCCTACCAGAAGGCAGTGATGCTTCATGGGATGAGCAGCGGTTTGAGGCAGAGACTTGGCTCATAGGTATGATTCTGCCTTTGGCTTGCACAAGCAACTCTTGACAAGCCTGTGTGAATGTCTGCCTCATTTTCTCTCTCTCTCAAATGGGGAGAGTCATTCACTACCTTTGCAAAGTCCCTTGAGACCTGCCAATGGAAAAATACTGTATATGCTGACATGAGCACCAGGAAAGATGCTCAAGCTTCATTAATGACTGCTGGTTTTCTAGGACATGCATACACAGTCATATATTCAGCAGGCTACTTTTCCTCCCTTGTTTGGTGGCTTTTGCACGGTCCCACACTGTGGCGATGCTAAGAGCTGCTCGTCAGTGACTGCAAAGCAGCTGCACATCCTCTGTTCTCTGTTCAATGGTGTAGGGCATTTCTAGAGCCCCGGCAGAGGTGCTTTCAGCATGGACTGACAGGACTAAGTGAGACAGAAGGAAAGGCATGAGTTCCACACCATCCCTCAGCACCCATCTGCACCAAACCCACCGGAGTCCCATCCCCTGGGAAGGAAGCAGGGCAGGAGCTGGGTGGCTCTGGTGACACATGCTGTAGTGAAGCTTTCTTCATGGCAAGAGAGGCTGGCATTGTGCTCACCAGGCTGGGGACAGCACCTTGGCATGCCTGGCCACCCTGGGAACAAAACTAGCCCCAAATCAACCTGCCTGTCTAACTCCATGCATGATCTCACAGTTGTGCACAGTGCTCTGGCTGTGATTGTAGTGGTGTGTAGATCCTGATAACTGCTGTGGGTTGTATCAGCCTCTGCTCACTTTCAATTTGCATGCTCTGGTTTGCTTGCAATGCCAAACAAGAATTACATGCCTGAATGGTGCTTTGTCCAGGCTAGTTTATCTCACTTCTCAGAGTGCACATGCCCAAGGCCATGCGTCACTGTTCAGAGATGTCTCAGTATTGTTCATTTAGTGCCTTTAATTTAACATAGCTGAGTGTGTGAGACATTCTTATGAGAAATCTAGTTGCTTCCCTTTAAGTTCAGCCCTTTCGCATTGAGAGCAAAATTGTTGTCATTTTGCTGAACTGTAGGATGCTCAGAATAAGTGGGTACTTTGTCACCGGCAGTAACACTGCGGAAGGCAGTCCAATTTTCTTCTTGCCTCCCTCAGGTTCCTCCTCCATTGCTAAAGCTCCCCAGTGTGTACCTTCATCATGTTCAGTTATTTTTAGATACCACTTCTCCACAGGCAGTTGATCCACAAATCAAACAAAGCTATGGAGTCTCCCAGTATTATAGAGATTTTTGGAGGTTTAGTCCTGAACTGAGATCAGATGACGGTTGCGAATTCCTTGACTTTTTTTCATTAGACGTGGTTTGCAAGAGGGAGCCCATGCTGTGCCTGTAATCCAAAGGCTCCTTAAGAAACCCCAAGTTCTTTCAGGTCCCAGAAAAGAAACACTCTCAGACCTAAGGATCAATCACGTAATGGGGCCATCATTCTAAAGACAGCTCTCATATTCTGTGCAAAAAGCATAGGTTTATACTGGATTTTGGTTCTACTACTGGTAAATATTAGAACTATACAAGCTACATCCTTGAAATGCAGTAGCATATTTAACATGCTTGTGGCAATGTTCTGTTTTCCTTGTATTAATTTTCCATACAGCAGTGTATTAATAAGAAGCCAAGAGATACAATGGAACACTGACAATGTGGGAAAGTCGTTACGGTATCCTTCAGCTACTTGAGGTGACATTGTTTTCCTACAAAACAAATTACTTATCAGAGACTCCATTACTCAGGAGACAGTAAACAATTTCCACAATGCATGCCTCTTAGGCACTGAAAGGATCTTCAGGACATTTGTCAGCCTCCCTTGATTTTTTGGGGAACCTTTTTTTATGCAAATAACTTCATGGAATATACTGAACAACATAGATGTGTTTCTTTTTCCTTTTTTAACCCATTAAGAAAACACAGATGGGTGTAGATTCGGACAATTGAATTAATAAGGAGATTGGTGAGGAGTAAACTGGTACAAAGCTAGAGGTAAGAAGACTGGAAACAAATAGTCCTAATACAGAAAATATTATCCCCTTATTTGGAGGATGACCTCTTTTTGCTGTGTCCTGAAGATCAGCTGGTACTCAGGGCAGTTAGGGTGGCCGTGAGAGTCCAAGCCTACCACCTTAGCAGCTTAGCTGCTGGCACTGACAGAAAGGCTGCCCAAGATGTGCAGAAAAGTTCTCAATCACCTATTTTCACTTGCTCATCTCATAGGTGCCATGGTTCAATGGCCTACAGTCATCAGGTGCCAGGTACTTGGCTTCTCTTCAAGCCCATGATGTAAAGGAGAAAAATCTCTAATTTACCCAAGATTCCTGATATCTCTCCCCATCCACAGTGTTGCAGCTGGTTAAAGCATCATCACAAGGTCAGCATGAGGGAGCAATACCTCTGCTACCTAAAACACCAGACAGCTTAAAATCACCTGCCCCAGAAGGTGGGTCGTGAGTTGCTGTGTGTCTTGAGCAGTGCATTTAAGGACTGTCAGTGCTTTCACTCTGCATTGCTCTGAAAGGAAATAAGTGTTCAGATTGACTGAAATGGCTCCAAGCAACTCAGAGCATTTTATAATTGTGCTGAAGGCAGCTCTGAATGGTCCTGCTGTCTTAGTGGCAATGAAAAAGGAACAGCATGCTTTGCTGCTAAGTACATTTACTTCTTGACTGTTGAAATCATCTGTCTGAACGAGGCTCAGGCAGCAATGTTTCCTAATTATGAAGGCCAGTGAAGTACCCTGCACTGAGTGCTGCATTCATAGGAGTTTTACTGTGGCTCCCAAAGGAAGCTGCATATGAACTAGACTGCTGAGTCTTTTGTGAAAAGAATTTGCCTGTTTAAAAGATACAGTCCTGAAATGTCCATGTAGGGAGTAAGAGTATTTATACTAGTACATACGATGGCTTCTACAGGAAGATCAATGTCTTACAGAATCATAGAATGGTTTGGGTTGGAAGGGACCTTAAAGACCATCTAGTTCCACCCCCCCTGCCATGGGCAGGGACACCTTCCACTAGACCAGGTTGCTCAAAGCCTCATCCAGCCTGGCCTTGAACACTTCCAGGGATGGGGCATCCACAGCTTCTCTGGGCAACCTGTTCCAGTGCTTCGCCACACTCTCCATGAAGAATTTCTTCCTGATATCTAATCTAAACCTCCTCAATTTCAATTTAAACCCATTACCCCTTGTCCTGTCACTACAGGCCCTTGTAAAAAGTCGTGCCCCCCAACTTTCTTGTCAGCCCATTCAGGTACTGGAAGGCTGCAATAAGGTCTCCCCGGAGCCTTCCTTTTTCCACGCTGAACAAGCCCAATTCTCTCAGCTTGTCCCCATAGCAGAGGTGCTCCAGCTCTTGGAGCATCTTCGTGGGCTGGAGCATGTTCCACAGGTTACCCTGTGGAAGATGGAAACTCCTTCTGAAGATGGGAACA
>NW_010224905.1:82968-96222 GCF_000690775.1 Eurypyga helias
GGAAAGAAGGACAAGTGAAAGGACCAATACACACTTAATTAGACCTCGATCTTGCCAATATTGTGTAAGCTGTAGACAAAACCAGCCCCATTGCCTGGAACAGAAGTTACTGAAAAACTGAGCAGCAACCATCTTTTGCTTAAGTATGAGTCTTCTGATGCAGCGTTGGGAATTTCAATGCCAATAATTTCCGTTCAAGTGTGCTATCAGTATTGGTTAAAAGCAAGTTTTCTGCTTATCTTATTTGCAAACCCACATAATCTTTTAGCAGTTTCTATCTAGTCATCTGTTAGGTCTCTCTGATTGCTTGTTTAATAGCTCCAAGTTAAGCACAGCTACACTGCAGACTGTAGGTCACACAAAATCAGCTCCTGAAAAGGTATGCTTCAGTGATCTGACACTATTAGCTAAAATCTCTTCCAGATTCCCCTTGAGAGACAGAGTGGTCCGGAACACTGCCCTGTAATGCACATTCCTTGATGTTGACAGTATGCACAGGCATAGCAACCTACAGACTGAGGAGCCGTGAAACCGCTCACCAGTACATGAGCAGTACCAGTCACTCTTGAGAGAGAGGTGAATATGACTTCTACATGTTGACAACAAATGCAGATTGTTTAATATTTCATTGCAGATCTAAACATTTAATGTGCTTCCTCTTTGAAATGTCACTGCACGTCTGGGCATGGCTGGCTTTATTTTCTACATGCTGCAGCCTTGTAAAAAGGTAACTTCTTCCCTCTTACACAGACAGATCTGTCAGCTGCAGTGGGACTTCTCCTGGTATTGTTGCACCCAGGACCTGAAAAAAAAAAAATAAAAGGTGTTAGTGATGACTACTACTAGATTAATGTTCTTGAATGGTCCACAAGGGAGTGGGATGTAACAATAACTTTGGAAATGAAACAATTTATTACGGTGTACTGTGGCATCTTTTGGCAAAGGATTATCGTGAAATGAGGTACTCTGATCAGTGAGAAACAGCTTGAAACCTTCCAGAAGCGACAGCCATACTCTGCAGTAGCAAGCTGCAGCAAAGGGCTGAAGGGTGTGATGTGGAGAACGGCAGCAGATATCCTGCTCACAACAGGCTTTTGAGAAGAGGCAGGCACACAGGCTTGTTGAAGTCAACATGCAGGAGCAGCGTGAAACAGTTTTTCTGCAAAAGGAGTTTGATTTTAGCCAGAGAGAGGTACGTATAGTAATGCACTCAGTCCTGTGTCACCATAATTAGGTATTAATCCCAGAAGTGTAGAAAACAAATGATATGTTGACAGCTACTTGAAAACAAGTATCTTGCACTGTAATTCTTAATATGGCCACTGAGCTCCTGGCAAGAAGTAGTTTATCTTTTCAAATGTATTGTCTTAATTATAACTTGTGCTTTAACTGAGATTTCCTTTCTCTATTTCCTCACCAGAAGATACTACCATTACCCTTGCCCTTATACTTGCTATGGAGTTACATTTCTTTAGTATATGACTGGGGACCCTACAGATAGATTGGGTAATATTTGTCCAAGGTGCTGTATAAACAGAAAGCTTACTGATACTTTTGGAGGTATAACATGGAGGTATAACATTACCCAAATGCTTCATAAGGAGAGTTACTGAGCCACCATCAGTGATAGGTGCAGAGCATCTACTACCGCACTGTAGTGGTGTCATCAGTAAATCCCCAAGTATATGGCACGTTTCTACTTTCTGATCTTTGTCCTTTCCATTTGGCAGTAGAAAGAGTCCCTTTGGACCCACCCAGCCTGGTAATATCAGCTAAGAACCGCAGCCTTGCATCATATAACAGATTTTACTTTATATCCTTTGAAACATTCATTATGTTAGGTAATCCACTTTTCATTTTCTTCCTCTGGAGCAGGCAAGATAAGGACGCACAGTTGACTGGCTTCGCAAAAAGGTGCTTTATTATCCAAATCCGGCTGCTTGTTTGTCTGCAAAATCAATACAATATAATATTTTTTTTTTACGTCTCTGATCTTTGAAGACATAACTCCTAAATAAATACTAATTGCCAATATTATGTGCCACATAGATTTTGCATTTGTAGGATCTTGTTTTAGTTAATTCTCAAATGACAAGGAACATTTAGATAAGTACAAAACCAAGAAAGATGTAGGGATTTTTTTTTTGTTTATAAAATGTATGTGTGTGTGCGTATTTTTCCATAGGAAGAAAAGACGGACAGTTTACGGGAACATAATACAAAGACAGATATAGAACAGCTGTGGCATTTTGCCCATTGAATCTGTGCCTGAGTTAAGCCAGTGGACTTTTTGACATTGGCTCCTACAGTTTTTGGATCGGGGTCATGGAGTTTGTTCCAAGCCTATTGAAGTAACTGGAATCCTTAACAGAAAACAAAGTCTTCACATGAACTGTTTCCCTTTAGCAGCTACCACACTTTCAAAAGCCACGGTTTTCAAAAGCAGTCACATCTGGCAGAGGTTTCAGGATCAAGATATTGGGCAGAGGGGAAGAGGAATTTATAGAGAACCACCCACTCAGGACTCCTGTGTAGGAAGCTGCCACCATTACTTGAGGAAGCGTTCAGTTCTTTGGTGATGAGCTGGAGCACAAGTGCTTTGCAGCATAACTGTCTACAGCCCAACAATTTTATTTATTAAATGCACTTAAATATTGATTTTACTGGCCAGTTTAAAGAGTGTCAAAGTTACCCGTAGCTCCTGGAGAATGGAAAGAGGATGAAGGCATTCATGTTGGCAGAGCAGGGCTGCATGCAGTTTTCAAAAGCACACGGAGCACCTTGGCTGCTGCTGTTGTCTTTACCCTCTGCTCCTGGAGATGAGGCTTGTTGTAGGGGTCTCTCAGACCAGTGATGCTGCAAGAGTTATACGTGAGCATTTCACTCTGCCTGAGGTGGGACTGCCTCTGAGGGGGACAAGTGAGATGGGAGCACTGTCTTGCGAACACAGGAAATGGCCTCCATACTTGCCCTATAAGAAAAACGTCTGGAAAATTACCTGAGTGGTTACAGACCCACATGTTCTCTCCTGGGGCTTTTTTTTTCTAGTGATGCTCAGTATGTCCCACAGTACTAGTTGAGGAGAGTACTAGTTTGAAGGCCACAAGATATCCCTGTGCGACGGAGGATGCTTAAAGCAGAGTAACGTACAGTTTGTTGGTTCTTAGGCAGCCAGGAAAGCAGGCAAGAATGTGCTGGGCCCTGATGATGTAGATATGTAGAACAAAGTTGTGCCATATATTCCTTTCAGATTATCATTTTCCTTGTGATGGCTTAATTTAATATGCTTGGCATAACATACAATATCCCTAACACACTGATATTCTGAGCAGATACTTCTAACAGACTAAAAGGTCATAAAAATGTCCATGAAAGGAGTCAAAGTCCATCTTTATTCAAGTAAAATATCCACATAAATTTTGATAAACATTTTGTTTCTTCACAAGGAACATGCAAAAGGCCACATATTTATGTTTAGCCTAATAACCATCATTCCTGCCACTAAAAGAACTGAACTTGAAACTGTTTCAAAATTTTTCATTTTCTCTGATCCATCGTTATTTAAACAATAAGAATACTGGAAAGCATATCTTTAAAATCCTGTCTGCTTAAGGGATTACACTAAAATGTCACTTCTAAAATAAGACATATCTAATTTCACCATTGTCTCTCTGAAAGGTTAAGTATGTAGAGTAGAATTAATGCTTAAGTTGATGTACAGATTATCTGTCTTGTCATTCAGTTTGATATTTTTCAAAGACTATTTCAAAATCTATAATGACAGATAAATTGTAGTTGCAACTGATTTATGAATTTTCTATCAAGAAAAAGGAAATAGAGGGGTTAAAGCACCTCAGGAGCTATCTAAATCTCATTTCAAAACATTTTTTTTTTCATAGACATATATTTGTATTTTGGGGAGGAAGCAAACTCTGCAGCATGTTGTGAAAATTTGAGTCATCTGTTAACATATAAGTCTTGAGAAGTAAAGGCTTCATTTTTTACAGAAAGAGCATAGTTTCCTCTCAAACTCCAGACAGGGCCTTCACCTGCTTCATATCTATGCAGAAAAGCTTCTCCCTGACATAATGCTTGAATGACAGAATTTACGTTTTCCCTCCCAGGAAACACTGCGTTAGTGCTTGGCACTGCGCACCATACTGCATGGATAAAGAAAGTCCTCAGCTCTCTGGGGTTTAGGTGGGAGAATCTCCTACTCAAAATGTGTTCTGAAGTCATTCCCAAAGACCAGACTTATGTAAATAAAGTATTGCACCACATTATTCCACCTCCACTTGCCTCACTCAAGCTTATGTATGAAGTAAATTCCCAATTTCCAGAGATGAGTTTTTTTCCTACCCTTTGTATTTCTAGATTTGTTAATGACCATTTTTACTGTTATTTAGCCATGTAAAACAAAAGCTAAGCACAGAAAGGCAACAGGATCCCAACGCCTTATTTCAGTGACTGGGACCAGCCAGCATACGTTTATCAAGAACAAACTGCCTGACCCAGCCGGTGATCTTCCATGGGTAAATGACTGATTTGTGACTGAGAGAAGAGCAGTGATTGTCATTTCCACGTATTTTAGCAAGGCTCTTGACACAGGCTCCCACGGTTTTTTTTGCAACCAGACTGAGACATTATAGTCTAGATGGGTAGGCAACCAGATGGGTAAGAGCCTGGTTGGATGACCAGGCTCAGAGGGTCACGGTTCTGGGTCAGACCCTACGTGGATGCTTGTGTTAAGTGGGGTATCTCAGTTCTGTCCTGGGATCTGTCCTGTTTAATGGCTTTATCAGTGACCTGGAAGAGGTGGAGTGTGCTCTCATCAAGCCTGCAAGTGACAACAAGTTGCAGGGATAAATCAATATACTTCGGGGTAGGGCTGCCATTCAGTAAGACTGAGACAGGCTGGAGGAATGGGACGACAGGAACCTTATGAAATTCAAAAGGACACATGCCAGGTTATGCACCTGTGAAGGAAGAAGTCCCTGCAGGTGACATAGACTGGGGGCTGCCTGGCTGGGGAGTAGCTCTGTGGAAAGGCTTGGGGACAGCCAGCAGCATGACCTGCAGCAATGATGGGCAACAGCCTCCTGGGTTGCACTGACAGAATCAGAGACAGTGTATGGAAGCAAAGGATCGTCCTCCTCTAATCAGCACTTATTAGACCACATGGAGATACCAAATCCAGTTTTGGGTCCCCTGGTCTAAGAAAAACATCAACAAAAGGCAGCTGGTCCAGCAGAAGTCATTAAGTTGGCTGGGGCCTGGAGCACTTGTCCTGTGCAGGGAGACCAAGGATCAGGGCTTATTCAGCCTGGTGAAAAGATGGCTTGTAGGATGGAACAATAACCCCATAGCACCAACCTATTACCTATGGGGAGGTAAAAAATATGCAGATGAACTCTTCTCAGTGATTCTCGGTAGGAGGATGTAAGACAGTGGTCGTCAGTTGAAACAAGAGACCAGCTTTAAAGAAAGGTGTTTCCCCATGAGGACAGTCAGGCAGTGTCACAGGCTGTCCAGAGATGTTGTGCATCTCCATCCTTGGAGGTTTTTGAGGCCAGATGAGACACAACCCTGAGCAAAATGTTGTGACCTCATGACTGACCCTGCTTTGGGCAAGAGGCTGGACTGCAGACTTCCTGAAGTCCCTTCCTATCTGAATTATCCTGTGGTCCTAAGATAGCTTCTGATAATGAACAATAGTCTGTGACCATATGACTTGTTTCTATATAGCTCCTGTATTGGCTGGGAGTGACAGATGAAACTTCCTGCTCCCAGAGTATGTGTTGGAAGTGGACTGTGACCTCTGACACCTGTGTTGACAGTAAGATCTAAAATACAGGGTGGTCTGCAACTTAGGAATTGTCTAATCCAAGAGTGAGTTTTGAGAATAAATTTCCCATTGTAGTTGTAGGGGGAAAACTGCTTAAATAGTTTAAAAATACATCTTGATGAATTTATGATTATGTGATATGAATGCCAGCAATGGCAAGGACAAAACTCAGTGACCTAGAAGCCTGTGCAAGCTTATGGCTTTTATTTTGACAAATGCAAGGCCATGCTCATCTTCAAGAACAAATAAATGGAAAATTAAACATAGTAAATATTGTAAATATTTCATTGATGCTTCCTACTGTGAAATTGAAAGCAATCTTTACCCCAGTTCAAAGTTATTAGAGTTTGTAGCTGTGAGACTTGATAACCATGATAATAAATGGTATTTATATTCTAGTGCAAAATGGGTATCAGAACCAAAATGCACAAATATGGACAAACCTAATTAAGCTGTGATTGGTTTATTCATATCACAGCAGCTGAAGGCTATATGATAAAGAGCTACAAAGCAGGTGTAGCATACATCATTGGCTTGATTATTAAAAATTGACATTTTATTCAATTCCAAATTTAAAAAAGGAGATTGTATACAAATTCAGAGAAAATCGGTCATGCTGTAATTGCATTGCATCGTAACAAAAAAATAATCTCCTTCATGAAGTGATTGCATAGTTCCAGTTTGTCATGATAAATCAAACCAGAACCTGAGAACAGGAAGATCTAAAAGAAGTCAAAATGTTTTTCATGATGCATGGGCTAGGATATAATCTAGAGAGGGTAAAATTTAGAATAATAACACATATTTTTTATAGCCAAGTAACTGAAACTTTGTACAGCAAACTGTAGTTTCAGTGAAAGGAAAGGCATGTTTCCACAATAGCATTCTTTACAAAGGCAGTGTTTTTCTATTGAGGCACCTGCCAAAGGTCTTACTGGAGTGAGGGGAACCACAGCCAAGGTTGTGTTTATGTCTCCTTTGGTTTTAATAAAGCAGCAATCCACAACCCCAGCAGGCATGATCATACTTACCGCGAGGCTATACGGAATGCCACTGACCTCCTGCAGCAGGTTTAGGTATGGTCTTGAGTGCTCATGAGAAGAGACAAGCCCTGAAACCTGGAAGCAGGAAGGACAATCTCCACGTCCCACGGCTGCTGGTGCTGCTGGAAGAGTGTATGGGGAAACGAGCGCCCACAGCATGGTGGTGTGCTGCTCGGCAGAACTGCAGTTGGATGCGATAGGGCTATTATGGGCTAGAGTAAGGTACAATTTTGTTTTCACTGCACAGCACCATAAAGTGAATAAATAGTGCTTAACCTATAATGAAACTCGATAAAATTCAGTTCAGTAGTATCAGGATTGATCACTGTAAATTGACATCGCTATTTCCATGCACCTCCAAAAAGCTGCCCAGAGCAATGTACAAAGCAACTGCAAGATTTCAGAGTTGCAACGGCTACCAGTGTTATTAACCACAGAACCACAACTAGAACACAGACGGTGACTTAGAAATACATGACACAAATGTCACATTGGGAAAACAAGAGCAGAAAAAAACAAATTTGAAAGGGAATAACATCAGTTAAAGTCATGAAAACCCCTTACAAGTTCCCATGCTCTAAGTTCAGTTTGTTTTTCTTAAACAAAACAGAAAATTGTTTTGGAGTTGTGCAGGATTACTGCCTGGTAGGCATTTGATCAGTGTCGATGCTATTAACAAAGTAAGGGCTTGTTTCAGTCGTCTGAACAGGGATATGCAGTGCTGTGTGAGGTGATGAGTCTGCAGCAGCCCTGCCCTGAAGTCCTGCAGGACACCTGACAGCATCAGGCAAAACTGTGGGATACACTAGAATGCTGCAAATGGCAATAGATGTCTATCCTCAGGCAATGTAACCAAACCCTAAATGTGTGTGTTTTACAGCATGACTATAAGCGTCACAATTTCTTCTGAGGATTTTTCCAGTGGGGATCTGTGAAAGGAACCTTTTCATCTAGTGACATGACCAGTCATTGCAAGCATTGATCAAGGAAAAATTTATTTACAGAGATTTTTTCAAATACAAACATAAAATAGCACATATTATATATATAATTTTTTTTACAAAAATGAATATTGAAATAATAAACATGGTACAGCACAATACAACATCAATGAGCTAAATGTAACAGCAACAGAAATCTATGTCTGGAAGAAGTTTCCTGTTAGTCGTTAACCAACAGAGCTCTACAGTACTGTGAGTGGAATTTCCAATGGACAGGAAAATGTCCATTTACTGCACTTCATAAAAGTACTATAGGGAAAGGCTACATATGCCAAGTAATTATGTTGTATTTTTGTAATAATGCTGAAAACACAGAGGCTTAATAAAAGTTACATAAGGCTGAATAAGCAGTGGCTAAATGTTTGGGGAAGAAAAATGTGTAGAGAATATACAAAATACTGATAAAGTGGTTTATTGGTCCTTTTATTAAGTTTAATGTATAGATTAAAAAGTGTTGCAACACTGAATTTTAAACCACCAGAGAGAAGTAAAAAAAAAAAAAGAAAAGAAAGAAGAATCGCACCAAAAATAAAAAAAAAGTTGTTTCTTCTCTACTCATTTTGTGCCATGGTCAACATCTGTATGTGCATGTGTGCTTTCAGGAGTGCCACACCGAGGGGTGGCCGAGCACTACCCCAGGCCCCTGGCACTGCCATCCCCTCACCAACCTCTCAATTTGTCGGTGCACGCAGAATTTCACCATTTGCCAAAGCAGAGTTTTCTTTGCTTATATTTTTGCGGACCAGACCATGGGCAGGCTTGTGTGAGAAAGCCTGTCCCTGTCCAGCCCAGCCCGGCATCTTTGTGTCACCATTCACCTCCCTGCCCACCCTGAGGCTACCCACTCTCCCACTCCACACCCATTCCAGAGAGAAAGCACTTAAAAACTTCTCGTTCATTGTCGTTATCCAGAAGACAAAGTCCCTTGGGTGTCTGGCAGCGCCTGCACCCCAGGGCCCGACTCAG
This sequence comes from Eurypyga helias, assembly GCF_000690775.1. NCBI lineage: Eukaryota > Metazoa > Chordata > Aves > Eurypygiformes > Eurypygidae > Eurypyga > Eurypyga helias. The sequence goes on from NW_010224905.1 coordinate 91,824, forward strand.
TAGGGGTACTGCTTCTGCTTCTTGCCCGAGAAGCAGGCCAGCCAGGTGCACACCAACATGGCAGCCGCCGCGCCCCCAAAAGCCCGGGCATGAGTAGCCCCAGCCGATGTGGCAGGTCCCTGCAAGGGAAACAGAGTGACACAGCACAGTGTTAGCCTGGGGAGGAAGCGTCACCACCACCCTCCTTTCTGCCCACTGAGGAAAAAGGACTTTTCTAGGTTTCTGCTCACTTGTGCATCCACCTCAGACAGGGAAGATGGAGCATAATTCAAACAAGAAAAGCTAAGCTGTTTAAATGGCTCCCCTTAATTTTCTATAACTGTTCAGCAGACAGGCCTCTGAGCTCACTTGCTTGGCTGGTTGCTGTTTTCCACACAGGGGGAAATGCCGAGTAGGAGCCGAAGCAGAGGCTGCTGGCACCACTAGTGCGCCAGCCATGAGGCAGGCGTCCCTCTGCCCACCCAAGCCAGGCAGCACCCACAGCACCACTCTCCTCAGGGGCTGCAGTCGGAAGAGGGTTTTTCCCACCCTTCTCTTTCTCCTCCTCCTCCAGACAGCATCTGAGGATATTTTGATCATTTTTTGACTGAGATTTTGAGGGTTTGCACATAATATGGATCAGGGCCTGCTCCCTTCAGAAAGAGCTGGGTGGGTCCACCTTTGCCATCTCAGTGACAGGGCTCAAACTGGCTACAAGCTGCCAGGTGATTATAACCCAGGACAAGGCTGCAGGGAATCCCTTCACACCCCCTTTGCACAGGCATCAGTTCTGACCAGGAAGCTCATGGTGGCAAAGGATCATGGCATCAGGGGTCCACCTGCATGGGGGCTGCTGTGGGAATGGAGTCCAGAAATACAAAAATAGCAAAATTTCTCTGTTCCCACCGAAGGTCACAACTCATTGCTTAAAACTTCACTGATCTTTTGTCTAACGTTTAACAGTGTCACATTATGGCCTTGAATACATGTAATGGCCACAGTATCTTTATATAGCCACACTCATCCCCAGCGAATGGTTCTGGGGAATCCCATTGTGGACCATAAAGTGATTGCTCCTCTTCAAGGCACCACTGTGCCTGCAGTAGAGAAGGAGATCAGGAAAACAGCAGCTGCAGCAAGGAGCAAGCCTTCTCACAGAGATCTCCAAAAGCAAGGAGATGGTTACTGTTACTTCTCAGGATGTCAGCCCACCTCAAAAGTAATTTTTACTTGGGTTGCATTATCTTGGTCATTTTGATCTTGTGTGCTTGGAACTCATTACAACTGAGGTTCTCCCTGTGTCACCACCTTGGGTGATACTGCACTGCTTTGAGCAATGAATGCTCTCAGTACGGCACAAGCAGCAATAAAACACTTCCCATCCTCTGGAAAAAACATCAGAAACCATTCTATCTTGCAGAGAACAGAAGGTAACAGCAGTTTCCATCTAGAGAGATGGAGCTGACACAGGTGGCCTGTCCATACTCTGTCACAATGGCATCCTTGAAGGCCAGGCTTCTGGTTCAGGCAATTACCAACTCACTAGTCCTGCCTAGGCAGAAGACACACAAGATGTCTGTACATAACATATTCAAAGCATTAGCAAGCCTCCAGGCAAACAGCACATCCATCAACTGTCTGCAGGGTATTGTCAGGCTGGCTTTGTAAGGAGATGTTAGTGGGAGGCCACACTTAAGCTCTAGGGCACTCTGAAGATCTCAAGTTGACATCACAGCAGGAAACATAGTACTTGTTTCATTTTTCATTCATAACCCTAAAAACTTTTTATTTAAAAAAATGTCCAGTGAAACAAAGAACCTGGCATGACCAGAGGGGTTGAGGAACTGTGGCCTTGGCCTGAGCTCATTAGCTTCTCTCCTTAACATGCTGGTTTTGTAATCTGGTTATGCTCTGTAGAACACCATCATTCTTGGCTTCCTTACAGAAGAATGCACAGAGCATCTGACTTCCTAAAGAGAAGGCCATCAGAAACCATGGAGAGATGCCAAGTACCTGGCAATGTCACTGATACTGACCCTTGTCCAAGTGCACAGCAGTCCCTGGAGAGACCTGTCTCTGGACCATCTATTGCTTTGCCTGTGTACACACACTGTCTATAGCTTCTGCTGGGAATTTTAAAACCGTATTTAAGCATACATCAGATGTCTAAAACCATTGTATTGGTTTGAAAACTACCACATTTATACCAGGGTGGGGTGTAATACAGCATTTCTTGTGATATGATGGACCCCATCTGATAGGTCTTTTTAAATTGCTAAGTATTCTTAAAATTACTACAGAACTGTAGTTGCAGCTTGAAAAAGGAAATATTTTCCATCATTATGCTTCAAGGTAGAGAAGATAAATGTCAAAATGCTACTTTTAAAAGAGTTTAAAGATTCATCTGGTAGCACTGCCCAAAGTCGTGACCTAAGTGGGATGGAAAGAAGTAAACTTGAACTTTTGCATGGTGTGATTTCAACTTTTGTGCTCTGGCAGTGCGAGAGGGGAAGAGTGCACCTGATATGTATTAAGAAGAAAAAACTGTTAAATCAGTGTCAGGGATGTGCTCAACAGATACAACATGCACATTCCGTCGCAGCTGAAGAGAATAACGGTTATTTCTCCATACTATGCTCCGTTTACCCTAAGGACCACTGCCCTACTTAATGCTCTGAGGCATGGGAGGAAGCCTCTTGATCTAAGAAATGCGATGTAGTTCACAAGTGTGATTTGGGTCAAGATGAACAAATGAAAGAATAGGAGAGTGCAGGAGAATGGATGAAAGAGCCGGGAGCCTGACCTTAGAGCAATAATAACACAGCAATAAACCTGGCCATTATTTCCAGTCTGTGTCAGGAGCAATGGGAGGCCTTGGATAAAATAGCTTGCTCTGTACGTGGATGATGCTGAGCAGAACAGTGTTTCAAGCTATTGTGCTGAAGAAGAGTGCAGTGGGGAAGGTGTCTGAGGGCATAAGACTTGGCTATACTTCACACGGTAAGTACAATTAGGTCCTAGGTCCATAGCTAAGTATAGCTATAAGGCCAGAGATAGTCCACCTCAAAGGTACCTGTTGCAATGAATGATTGCCTACACTGCATAGCCATGTGTCAAAATGAAACAGTGCTACCCCTTTTACAATCCTGTACTGCACAAGGGAAAAACGGTATTTTGGAGCTAACGTTTCCCCTCTGGTGTTTGCATTTTACTATATGTATGAGCTATTCCACTGCACCCTAAAGAAAGATTGTTGGTTGTCAATAATTGCGTAATTTAGTTGCAGTTTAGATTTTAAAATGACTTCTGCTTCACTTTGATGATAATACTCATTTTAAAAGGAAAAGGAAGCTTTATAAGAAGCAGGGTTCATGAGTAATTAAATGTAACATCAAAGGAAAATGAATACACGTATAGAAATGTTACATGTTAGAGATTACAGACTTTGTTTTCTAACTTCATATTTTTTCAATATAATAATGAGTACCATAGAAAGACCCCTTGCCCTGTTTGAATTTTATTGCACTGACATGAGTGAGACTAGTGATGCCCTCAGTGGTAAGCAAATGGTTAAGACCTGTGCAGAACTCGGCTTTAAATTCAACCATCAAGTAGAGGCTTCAAGGAGCCCATCATATAAAAGATCAGAAATGCTGCATTGCAGTTTCGAAGTTTTTTAATGTAAAAACTCTAAAATGGAGAACAAGATCACCTAACTACTTAATAGAATTAAAAAAATAGTGAAACCATGTCAATTTTCATACACAAACAAAGGCAAAAAAGCTGTTGTTTTCCTTAAGGATGGATAGAAATACCTATATACAGGTAGAAGTGTACCAGTCCACTGAGGGTAAGAAGATGCATGCAAGAATGTGCACGCGTTCTTGCTCCTAAGATGGGATGGATCTGGTTTCATGCCCAAGTAAATTCCCCATCAGCTGAAGTACTCTTCCAGCTGGTAGAGATGACATGCATCATCACAGCAGCTTCCTTCTCTGGGCAGACCTGGTATTGCTTTTTACAAATCAGCCTTTACCTGACAGTAAGCCAGTATGGAGGGAGAAGCTGTGGCTTCAGCATTTTGTTAGTTCTGAATCCTTGGGGTTTTTTTTTGGTGTGGGTTTTTTTTTGTTGGGGTTTTTTTTGTTTGGTTGGTTTTTTGTTTGTTTGTTTGGTTGGTTGGTTTGGTTTTTTGTATTTAGGTAAGGGAGACCATAAATAATTGCAGTTCTTGGTTGTTCTGTAAAGCAGGACTGTCCAAGTCAGCTCAGGTAAATTTGTAGCCAGTCTTTAAGAACTTTGTTTTCACATTTGTTTTACGGGGATTGCCAGCAAGAGAGTGTCAGGATGAACCCTGAAATCACAGAATAACAGACCTTGAAGCTATAGAAATTGATAGCCATTTTCCAAGCAAATAGAA
>NW_010224905.1:96244-96598 GCF_000690775.1 Eurypyga helias
ACATTACACTCCTCTCTTTTGCAAAAGGATTGAAAGAAATTACAGTCCCTGAGGATAAAGGACAGAAGCAAGGTGAGTGAGGACACTGTCAAAAGAAGGTAAGAAGCAGAAAAGATTCCCACAGTGGTGAATGGAGTTATATCCAGCTGGCGGCCAGCCACAAGTACCTCAGTACTGAAGCCAGGTCTGATTAATATCTTTATCAATGATCTGAACAAGAGCATCGAGTACACCATCTGTAAGTTTGCAGAGGACACCAAGTTGGCAGGAATGTTGATCTACCTGAGGGTAGGAAGGCTGTACAGAGGGATTTGGTTAGGCTGGATCAATGGGCCAATTGTATGAGGTTCAACA
>NW_010224906.1:0-32835 GCF_000690775.1 Eurypyga helias
GGACTCATTTTTGACAACCGAACTGATTTAACTTAGGACCTGAGGATGGATTATACAGAGCTTCCAAATACAAAGGCGTTTGCTGTTAACACAGTTTAATTGCTACTACAAACATAAATACAGGCTTAAAATTGGTTGTATCTTCTTAGGGTTGATATACAGGACACAAATTATCTTGAATATCATGATTACTGGCTCGTGCTTGCAAAAAAAATGAACTAAATTTTAATGTTAAATTTTTTGTTATATTTAATATCCAGTGTAAAATTAATTTAAAAATTATTAAATGGGCAAGACATTTACTACTTACCATTTTTATTGCTATAGACTTATCTTTTCTTCTCACTTGCAAAACCCCTGAACATCTTAGAACTCAGCCAGGGACTGCTAGAGCGATGTTCCTCACCGAATGCACCCTGGGTTTTCTAGTTGTCGCATATGTTTAATTTAATTACAATTAATGAGTTACAATTTACCCTAAGGGAAAACTAGCTTTTGTTGACAAAGAGGTGTTTAGTGAATGGCATTCAAATTCATGACCTAGACCTCAAATTAACAGTCTGTCCATTAAGAATGCATGAGTAGCTTTAAAGACTGCATTTATCTGTCATGGTCCTTTAAGTCCTCTGTGATGTCTTAAAAAAGACAATCAAAACTATAAAAAAAGATTCAGACATTACTTTTGATGATTTTTTTTTCACTGCAAAGTATTATTGAGTTCTACTGGATTATAGTCCATAAAGAGACGACGATGGATTAAGGTCCTACTTTTAAACCTTGTTCTGCTTTTAATGCAGCACATCAAAATACCGATGCCACTTTCCCTCATGCAAGACCTAAATACTAGGAGTCCAACAAAGTAAACTATCAGATACACTCTTCCCTGTTACCTAAGCAGCAGGGAACTGCAGTGATGTGTTTGGAGGCATAAGTGTAGGCTGAAATGTGATAAAAAGGCAAGTCAAATTTCACAGCTAGGTTAAGGAAATAATTAAAATAACATGATCTTGGCGACTTTCATTCTAACTACCGGACTCCAGAACTATTTTCAGCTCTATTTTTTTCAGATGTTAACAAGGTATAAAAAATACTAAATCCAAATTAAATGGGAATTTTTTTTTTTTTACCGTATTTTGGAAATCTATATGATCAAATAACAATGTCCAAGAGTCTTTATATGGTGCAGTAAAAGATACAACCTAGTTTTGAGAGTTCAGCTTGCATTTAACTAACTAATGCCGTGTCGTTCACGTACTGTTTTCTCAGGACTGAGTGAAACAAACTGTAGGATCATACCCAGCCTATGGAAAGCAAGCACAGCTGGAGGCACCCTAAGACTGTGCAGATAACTTTGCGCAATCTTTTGGATAAAACTGTTATAAATACTAGATTAAGGTTATTAAAATGATTTAGACGGTTTAACAGTAACGAAAAAATCCATGCAAAATGGCTATTCATGTGCCACTGGTGCTTTTATCCTTCCAACCTATGTCTAGGGCTGGTATATATCATCAAGTTTCTCAGAAACACTTAGGTGTTTCCAATTTTTTTTTAAATACTAGTTTATTAGGTTGTTCTATTCCGTGATTTCTCAGAGCCACAATTTCTGACAGATTTCTGCTTTGTTCTGCATCTTATTTCTCAGAAAAATACAGCAGTAATATATAAAAATAAAAGCTGTCATTAACACAACAGAAACACCTATGTAGATTCAAGCTGTTAATATACTATGGCAAATTAGTATTTCAAAGGGTTGCTGAATTTGTCCAAATTTGCCTGAATTTCCCTGAGAGAATATCCCAGACCCTGTTGGTGAGGTTCTCTGTTATTTGATTATTAGAATACTAGAAAGTTAAATATCATCATGAGTACAGGCTTGCAGGGAAGAGCCATGGAGCATTATTACCACAAGTAGGAAGCACCCCTTTCCTACAGCATGCTACAAAACCACCACGAGAACAGATCCTACCTGGTTGAGCTAACAATGGCTTTTCTTTTTGTTTCTACTCTTTCAAAGGGTTGAAGTTTATCTGATGCTGGGTACTTGTGTGTGCCTGCTGGCTAGGGTAGGTGTGAGGGCAGTAGGCATCACATGGAAGTGGTGTGCTGACATCTCTCGGAGTGGTGTTCTGGATAAGCAGTGCCCTTGCTACAGCTTATCATCTGGACAGAGATTATCAGCGTCTTGACATGCAAGTTAGTTATTCAGTTTGGCTCAGGGGTATTTCTGGAATTCAGTGACAGTAGATGTACATGTGACACAGCATGCTTGATTGTGCAAGTTATAAAGCTGATCCTGTATTTTCACAAGAGAAAAAAAAGAACCACTTTGGAAGCAGATAGATCTTTTCACTAGTATTGAAGTCCCTTTCAACTTGACTACTTCCAAAGCATTTTACAATTAAAAAAAGTTAAGCATGAAACTCAGATATGTTCAAGTCAAACTTTTGAAATAAGGAAATCTGAGATGCTTCTAGATCAAGTGCTCAAGCTCACTGATATTTATCCATAAATATCCCTTTTCCTTTCTTTTGAAATTACTGTAAGTTAAAAGCATTAACTGTAAACTGTTTTTTTGTGGTTGAAGTCAGGCTAATGGTGGATGAAAGAATCCAAAAACTGAGACACTTTTGAAAAATATGGCAAAGCATAAACCCTCAACAGTAGGTTACAGATCTATCAGTATGTAGACTGACAAGTACATTATTAAGCCTGTGTGAATGGTGAGTAATCATAATGCAGGGAAATGGAATTATAATCACCATGGATTAAATGGAAAAAGACAGGCAAGAGAACTGAGCAACTTGTGATGCACAGCACTCAGGAATTTATGTTCAGCCAGCTCCTATACCTAAGACATGTCAAACCTTTCTCACTGAGGGAACTGGCAGTTACCTCAGTTTTTATTGTCTTGTTAAAATACATTCTCTGATATGGATATTGCAAAGTATTTGGCAAAAGAGGTCTAGGGAACAAAATTCCATCAGTTCACTCATATTTCCTACATAATCTTGCTTAGAGTACTACAAATCAAAGGGGTAATTCAGAAATTGTTCTGTGTGAATTTAACGATCTGTAAGAGTGCATTTTGTTTTAAACTTGCACATGTACAAAGCTGCTGTCGATACTGGGGAACCATTCCAAGAAAGCTTGGGTTAACTGTTCTCTCAAGATATCCACTAAGAATCTGTAAGTGTCTGAATGGGAGCCCTTTGCTATTTAGATAGTAAGAGATAAGATTTCTTCTTTAAATATTAGCTGTCAAACTGTGTTATGTCTTATTATGTTTCATCAGATTGGCATTCAGCATGATGAGGTTTAACAGCACATGCTGATAACGTACAAATAGTGTAACATAACTTAGGAATAAAATTAAAGGGCAGTAGACTATTTTCAGCTCAGATACCCGCTTATCAATGTTTTCAGAAAAAACACAATTCAACCACAACAGGAAATGTAATTCATGTTCACAAAACTGGCAAGTTCTTCTTTTCACCAGCTAGCTAAATTAGAACAGCAGCTGTGTGGACTGCACTGGGGTTTGTGGCTATTTTCAATCACCATAACATTTGCACAGTACTCTCAAGGTATGTACGTTTCGTAGTTCCCAGAAGAAAAAACTGCCGTTTGAGAAGTATTCTTTAGGTTACATGTTTTGGATGAGTGTATAAGGGACATATGTTCTGTGTCCAGTACAAATAACAGCTTGAGAAGCAGCAAAGGGCAGTTTCTAAACAGCTGAACCAGCCTACAGAATCTCTCTCTCATTAAACGTGCTGAGTTCATTCTGTGCATCACAGATTATACACCTTTAAACCCTTTTCATCAAGAAGAAAGGTTAGCACTCCACTGAGATACCTTTTGAAAGTGAAAAAGAGACTGGCTGCTGATTCTCATAGGTTACTCAAGTCTGTAGTCAAATTCTGTCATCTAAACTTGGATTCCAGACTCTTTAAGAAATCAGTTGGACTCAATTTTTCGTACACCTCTTCCTTGTAATTTTTATTTTCTCCTAATTTTGACTACTAATGTATTAATGTTAAATAATTTTTTATCTCCCTCCCATTCTCACCTAAACCTCAATTACAGGTTGCATTCCATAAGATGAATATTAGTGTGTGGTTGGGAATTAAAATGCTGACCTTCGGTAGACTTTTTTTTCCTCAGTGTTTTTCCGACTATCTGCTCTGTACCTGACAAATGAGGCAGTGAGGTCCCTCCATATTCTGTTTGGGGTCTATTGGCTGAGGAACTCTTGGTCATCCTACCTGCCTGACGTCTAGGATCATGATGAATTGTCTCCAACTCTAGCCTCAGATTGTTTTTTAACATTTAATTTAGTTTCTTCCTGTGCTTGGATGAACATGGCCATGTTATGGATTTCTGCTCTAATGTACACCAGCAGGTTGGAAGAACAAGCCTCAGCAAGCTGTGGAAATAAGAGAGGCTGGATCAATAGTCAAGGTCACGACCCTGGCTCTGATTTTGTACACTGTCCTGAGATTTTCTCCCCTTAAAAGCCTCCGACTGCTTCTAATGTGGATCCAAGTGCGTATTGAGAGAGAAATTCTTAACAATCAACCCCCCAAAAGAGTAGGTGTAACTGAATCCTCTTACCTTTTACATCTTACATACAGAGCTGACAAGGAATGTGCCTCTCTGCATTTGGTTTAAAAAATCACATATTTCAAACGTTGTCCCACACAATCTTTTTGATAAAGAGATAGGAGATGGTAAATTTTGTCATCTGGTGCTGTAAAAACACTGATTCATTCATTCACAGACTAATTCAGACACTACTAGAAACAATTTCAGATAGGGATATTAACTGCATTATCCCATTTTAATGAAGATGCGTAATTATTATATAAGTCAAAGAGCAAAACAATATTAATTTCACAAGTATACCTTGATTATAACAAGTAGAAAATGCTGTCATAAAGTGCTGTGATAAAGGAACAAAGATGCTAAGTCATTTATTGAGCCTGCCTTTGTGCTGCAGATAGAGCTTTGAGTCTTCAAATATACGACCGTAATGCAACAAGGCACATTTCTGAATGGGTAGTAATTTTCCACTGCAGGATACAGTCACGCTGAGATTTAGTGCTTAAAAAAAAAAAAAAAGAAAGAAAGAAAAAAAAAAAAGATTGCAAAGGTATTTAATGTATCAAAACAGTCCCCTCCTTCCCCCCCAATCCTTGATACAGATAAATTGTCATATCTGTTAAAACCCAACGCACAACGATGTGCAGTCAATACAATAAACAATTCAGTCTCCAGTAGAGATGAGCAAAAGAATTTCTCACATAAAGAAGCAACCTTTTTGTTGGTTCTGTAAAAGAGTGAAAAAAAAATCACTTTTCACTTGGCCCCCATTTCTGACTTTCACTTAGCAGAACAGAAAGCTGTATATTGCAATGGAGGGAGAGAGCTGAAGGTCAGTCAAGAAAATTCAGCTTGTTGCATCACACTGTCTTGATCTGAATCTGATCCGCATCCTCAGCAGCAGGATGGTTGCAGAGAACTGCAATGAACATTAAAAGATAAAGAAAGCATTGTTTACAAAGGTTTCCCATAATAGCTACGAATTGTTTACATGTGAAATTGGCCTCCTAATCAAGAGAACAGTGATTTGAAGTGTTTCACCTGGTAAAAATCATGAGTTTGCACAATGTGAGAAGGAGGAAGATAAGTGAGCTTTATGAATTGACAGAGTAAGGTTGTCCAGAGATATTTAGGTGTCTCATGGGATCTTCAGTCAATGTAACCTAGACGCCTATTGGTTTTGAAAAATCTCACTCTATGCCTATTGCATGTTGAAGTGCCAAATCATTTCTAACAATAGTTGCTGAGCCCTGTTACCCATTAAAAAGAAAAGGTAGAGGACTTTGTTTTGGCTTTGGAATTTTCCTTTTGGTTCCAACCCCAGCTTTGAATTTAGGTATTTCTTGTCCATCTGATGAGGACTAAACAATCAAAGTCCTCTCTTGTATAAAAATTTGTACCTACATACCTGGTGGTAGGACCACCACTCTAAATTCCTTAAGCAATAATTTGACATTTTACTTTCTCCAAATACAGCACCTCTATCTGTAATCTGTAGAAAAAATATGCAATAGTATTTCACCAAATCTGATGCTAGAGAATTATAAGATAGGGCTGGGTGAGATGACTGAGGAGAAACAGAGAGGAATCAGTTAAAGATCATGAAAGAAATAAAGTTTTATTCTTGTAGCAGGTACCAAATTCTGCAATGTTGAAAACAGACAAACAAGAAACAGTATAGAGTCTGTAGTACTGTATCAGGATACAGAGATATTGGTCTAACATTATTAGTGATATGGGTTAAATTTTCTCTTCCACTGTGTTCCATTTACACTGACCCATCAGCAGAAACACCTTAGTAACCTGATAGACGTGAGTAGCTGAGATACTGTGCAACACAGTCTACTGCATTGGTCCACACTTACTATGTAGCCCCATGATGTTCCATAACTTCCAAAAGAAGGATGAGAATGAGAGGACTTGTGTCGCAGATGGAATACTGCAGTAAAGTACACCCTGCAAGAGATTGGGTAAAAGCTTTGCCTTAGTCTTTCAAATATTTTCTGATGCTTTTCCTTGATTCTTACCTTGGCTGTGCCAACCACTTCCCCAGCATTGTTCCAGGTAACCGTTGTATTGCCTGATGGTTTGTTTCTCATTTGCCAATGTATTTTGTTTCAGTGATTCACTTGGCTACTAAGAGAAATAATGTTTTCTGGTAACATTTTCCCATGCTGGCAAACTGCCCACCAAGAAATATATCTGGAAGAATTGTTCATAAAACAAGACACTAGGAAATTCTGTTCCTTGACTCTGTCTTGGATGGTCAATGTGGTATTCAGACACAAATTTTCAGAAGCAACCCTTTTGGGTAGGACTTATTTTTGTGTATGCTATATTTGAGTTTCAGGACTTCATTTCCGAAAGGAGAATGCTGCCTTGACAACAGCCACAGTTACATATCTGGAAATGGTATACTGCTCTCTTTTTCTAAATATATTATTTCTCATTATATAGGTTTCATTTAGGGCAGCAAGACTTGTAAACAAAAAGACTTTGGGAAAATAATTCTGTCATATCAACTGAAATTTGTATTGTAAAGATGGCCCTGAAAAATCTATGCTATTTGCAAAACAATGATCTAATACACAAAATTTCATGTTATCAAACTCTATGATGGAAGGGTGTTTTTAAGTGATCTCTTTGTTTATGATTAACCAGCACTTATCCTAACTTTCTGGGTAAAATTCACCTCTGTATGAAAAACTGCAAGGACCCAAGAATTACTTGTATCCCAAACATAAATGTTTATATGTGGGGTGCTGTCTAGTTAGGTTTTTTAGTGAAAAGCAGATCTACCATTTTCTGCTATTCCCAAAAACTTTAAAATCTCTGCAGATTTTAGTAACGCAGTATCAGCTGTGTAGCCCCATGGGATTGTCCAGTTTCCACTATGTAGGTGTGGATTTGATCCTTAATAAACAGCATTTTTTATTCTGATGATGGAATAATCTCTGAGAGAGGAAGTGGGATCTACTGAATTCTAAACCTGTAGAGATCCAGGGAAATATACAGGAAAGGAAAAGTGAAGGAAGGACAAATAACCTTAGTCTAGTAGAGACGATCCAGGATTTAACAGTGCAAGTTCTCTGAGGAAAGTAACAGGCAAATGTTAAGGATGACAATGACAAATGTTTTTACTTTCCTTCATGGAGATTGCATAATATGTGAACTGAAGCATTAGTAAGCAGCACTTCCCCAAGTATTTTTTGCATGAGTATGTAACAAAATGATTTTTTTACTTTTTCAGAATGTCAGTTTCTTATCCTTTCAATTCAGACATTTTGTTTCATGTTTGTCCTATTTTGACTGTGAATACCGGTTATTTATATCACAGGTATATACAAAGAAACAATGCCTTTTGCAAAACATTTGCTAGCTGAAATTTTGTTCCTGTAAGGGCTGTTGGAATTGTGCCATACAAACCTGGGATCTAGGTGACTTAAGGTGGTAAATTTGATCTGAATTAGGAATAACCAATAGCCTTATTATTATTTAATAAACTACATACTAATCAGCTTAAAAAAAAAAAAAATTGCCTTCTTGGTGAAACTGGGTAGTCCCCAGTGCTCCAAGGAGCCCTGAAGAGTTGCATTTTGACAGCTACATTCTATGTCTTTTGGAAAAATCTTTAAGAAATTGTCTCATGTAGAAATGATCTGTTAAAGAGACAGAGTCCAATTGGGTCACAAACATATTTATCGATTTTCATACACGAGGTGGTCTAGGTTCTATTCTCAGTTACATGTGCGTGAGTTCACTGAAGTGAACAGAATTGCTCAGATGAATGGCGGGTAGAACCTGGCCTACTCGGTACTGAGAACCATTGCACAATGCTATACACTATACCAAATGGTTTTGCATTTACACAACAAGAAAAGTTGCTACAGGATTCTCTCTTAAAAAGTTTGGGGAATAGAAGGACGGGGAGTGTGGACTATGCATAACTGTGTAACCCTAAGATTTCCAAGCATCCCTAGCTCCTGTGTACTCTTTTTCTGGCCATTTCAGCATCCCAGCAGACACTGCTCCCTTTTGCCAACTCATTTGCCATCATCCACTCTCAGCTGTAATGCATGATTGCTCCCAGTGTACCATAAACTCCAATTCTCATTTCCAAACAGTTAATAAAGAGTGGCAAAATTCAGTCTGCATAAAACACATTTGTCTGGCAAAACTCAGTCCATGTAAAACATGTTTGTCAGCCTCCAAGAGCAAATTAGGCTGCTATTGGCTATCCAGGAACATTTCAGTGTTTTTCCGTCGTTCTTTTCCCTGAGGGTGGACAGCAAAATTCACCAGTTTTGTCACTGCTAGTATAAATGTCACCTCAGAACCAAACTTCTTATTTCGTGTACTATTTTCTGAAGTAATAGTTAAGAGGAGAGCTCAAGAGTGTGTCTATTATAGGAAGAAAAGGAAAAGCCTCATTCTAGCATCTGTTTCTGCCTTGCAAGTGCCTTCTTTTTATGCCCCAGAGCTTGCTCTATCTGATGAGACATAATGTCATATTAAAAATGTCTACCTCGCTTTTGCTTGCTCCACCAGAAAGTGCTTCTGATCACACATGCTCTTTCCATTTTTAGTGGTGAATCTTTCCTAACCCTACTAAACACAGTACAGAATTCCTTCTGTCCTTAAGATGTACTTCCATTGACTCTGTCTATTCTCCACTTGTTCAGCATGTGAAAACCATGCACAGGGGAACCTGTGTGCTGTACCTCAATAAAAAAGCAAAAATCAGCAGCAACTCAGACAACTGGTCCCATCTATTCTCTCATATACCATACAGAGAACACAGAACGCAAAAGTCCTCTTATAACTAAACCCTCCCAAGCCTGGCTATGTAAAACATACAGCCTTTTTTCAGTGCTTGCTGCAATCTAAACCACTGATGTTAAAGAAAATTATGAGACCTATAATTTTATTAATATGATACTAATCAAAAAGTACCTTCCAAGTGTAAAAGAAAGAATTAATTTTCTTGGCTCTATGAAAATTACTGTCTCAAAAAAAGCTCTTAGGAGTGTTTTTCAACATTACCCTTGTTTCACGACTTACTGCCTCCCCTGTATGTCCCCGGTGAAACGATCACAATATATTAACTCTTCTGTCAAATACACATCTTCTGGATGTTGGGAACACTATGCATATAACATATAAGGACAGGCCAGACTTTCAAACCTCTATTCTCTTTAGATGTTAGCAGCACCTCAGAATCCTGTGTTCCTTATTTGCTGGATTCTTGCATATACTGTCCATAATTATAAGCAGAGGAAAGTATGAAAAAAATCTGATTTAAAGGATATCAACCACTTGACTTGCCACCAGCTTTCGAAAACATGGAGTATCATAAATATATGAAGAGTATTATAAATGTAAGAAGAAATGCAGACCAGGAAAAACTGTCAAACCATGAGGGTAAACTCTGTCTCACTTATATGAAAGCAAGAGAAAACTTCTATTTACCTGATACTCTGTTTCAGTCAGAATAATGGCTGTTCTTTCTATCTGGCTCTAGGTACTGGGCTTGGATCAGACTCATAGGGAAAGGATTGTTCATGCTTTGTTTCTTGTTCAAACACTCCTTTCCTGCAAATTCTGGAGGCACAATTTTGATTGGACACAATTCCCTTGCCACTCCACAACCAAAACTGAGATGAAGCCAATTATGGGACTCTTTCATCTTGTAGAAGTGAGATATCAAAGACTGTAGTTTTATAGAGGTGAAAACTTCTGGTGAGACATTATCATATGCGTTACACTCACACATGGGACTATGGACATAAAAGATCAATGTAGAAGAGTATCAAAAGGTCAGTTTTCAAGATTTCCTGAATATTCAAGGGTTCAGCATATATTTTGTTCAGAATGTTGAACAAATCCAATTTAAATGAAAAAAAAAACCCAACACCTGTTTCCCAAGCCCTCTCCCTGCCAATGTAGAAAGTCAAGCAAGAAACAAATATATTTTAAAAAGTCTATTATATATTTAAAGAATTATTTAACAGTAAAAACAGCCTTAAGTAGCTTTTATTCATAACCAATAGCTCCTGTATTTTCCCAGCAATGGTAATTTAATAAATGTATCTACAGGAATGTTTAAGGATAGAAGAGATCCTCCTTCATGGGGGGTGGGGAGGGGGGGGGGAAATTAAAAATTAGTTTATATAATTTTCTTTCTTATTGGTGTGCTGTGATTATAGTCTCTTAAGAAATGTATGTTTTTAAAATCTCATTTATATAAAAGATTTCCAAAACTATTATTTAAAATCACACCAGAAATTTAGGCAATCCTAACTAAAACCAGGTGATTGGGAAGTATGGTTTTAGAGTCATTTTAGAAAAGGAGAAGCTTGACTGAAAGCTGCCAATAGAGTCCTAATTCTCCCTGAGAAAACAAATGTTTCTGCCTAGGGAATCTGTAGATTTGCAGAACTTCTCAAAGTAACTTCAGTCTTTCCAAAAAGCTGTATTTTACCTCCTTTCTCTCTCCTTATCTCACCGTCACGTACTCCCCAGAAACACACATAACGCACAGAACAGACAGGAGAAATGTTTGTGAAAACTGCAGTTTCCGCAATCAAAAGTACAACATTTACTATGGCTTTTATCAAAGATTTCAATTCCCTCATCTTAAGGAAAATGACCCTTTTATTTTGTTGTGAACATAAAATTATGGCCCAGGGAAAATTGGAAGCATTTCTGTTGAGGGAAATCAATTTTCTCACTGCCATATATGATCAACATGTCACAGCCATCACCTAGATAATAATAGTAAAGTACAAGTAAAATGGCTGGTAATACTGGCTTCAGGAAAAAAAAAAAAAAAGAAAAGAATAAGATAACACCTTTTTTTCCCCCCAAACATGTTTGCAATAAAAAAAGAAGAAAGAATGCGAAGGTTTCTCCTGTGATCATAGCCTTTCAGAACAAGAGAGTTTTATTTTGTATATTGATAGTCTGGAGTGTTGATGAAGCTGATGAGAAATTTGGTCTTCCTGGAAAATAGTCGGCGCTTTGTGTAAGCTGTGCTGGGTCCTTTTCAATCAGCTTGTTAATGGGTGGCTAATAGTAAGGAGATGTGACCAGCCTGAGATTACCCAGGAGTATGTTTATGTAGAGGCAACACTCAGAGCACAGAAGCATCTTCTTAATTTGGATACTACAAACAAAGGAAACATCAAATCTGACCTTGCTGGGGAAATGTTAATGGCTTCTACTCATCCGCCTTCTGCCACTTAGCATCTCTCGTGCCCCACCTTGGGAAGCTTCCCGGCAGAAGCGTGCATTAGCAGAACTCTACCCTGGCCCAGACAGGGAGAAAACATTGCAAGTGATTAAATGGTCTTTTGATGTTCATTTCAACAGACTTCATATGTCACCACAGTTAAGCACACCTCCAGTGGTGCCATAATAATATATACAAGGTAAATCAGAATTCTGTTAAGCAAGATGAAATTGTTTAGTTTTTCAGGTTAAAATTTAAATGGTGCCAAGTAAGAAGCAAGAAAGTACAGTTGAGAAGGCTAAGGACTGCAACACTGGGAATGAGAACAGATACCAATGCTAATTTCAATTCAGTAAAGAAATCTAAATGGGATAAAATCCTTCAAGCTCTGGTGGTAAATGATAGTAAATACTTTCTAGGAAATGAAACTACCATCTTCTCCAGCTCTTATATCTCTGTTGTACTTTGAACTTTACAAAAATTTAAAGGAGAAGCTGTCATTCATATCACACTGCAAGAATGGCAAGCTGAGAAATTGGTATAACAAGGTTTGTCTTAAGACAGAGAGGGACAAAAAGGAAAATTAGGGCTGCTTAATGTCCCACAGTTTTTAATGGTGTTTTTGGATTTTGCTACCGTTCCTAATGGCTAAGTCCTGAAAGACAGTTCTTACTAAGCAATTACCATAACATACACACCTGGAAATGACTGGTTTTACATTTGAAAATCTAGTAGATTTTGAATCCCTAGGAGCTTATCACGGTATCAGATCATCAAATGAATTAGACTCTTTGAAAGAAAATGCCATCAAACCGGTCCCAGATTTTTAGGGCTAGATTTTTAGAACCAGTTAAGCACTCTTTGGTTTAATACATGGATGAATAATAAGCAGAGAAGATTTCTTTGGCTGTGCTTGACCCACACCACCAAACTACACCCTCCAAATATGTCCCAAGTGGCATGATTATGTAAGGTGATGTAAACAGGCATGATTCTGTAACAGGACATGAAAAAGAAATTACAGCATCAGGTCACTTACACATATAGCTTTTCCTGACATGTCTTTGTCTACAATTTCTTTTAGAGAAACCTCCATTGTTTCTGCAAAAGGAATACCACTGTCCAAAAATAAAGTGATCTGCAGGCCTTGGGAAAAATGCCATCAGTGTAATTCCAACTACTCCGTTACCAATCAGCCATTCTTTTATATGCTGTACCATTAAAAAACCCAACCAACAAACCAAAAAACTTCCACAAAACTAACTCTATGTGACAGGCATTTTATTTTTTTGAGCTTCTGTAATACAAGAGTATACTGGAGGTTCCCTGACAATCTATGGTACAATTACTATAAATACAGCTCAAACAGACATGGTGATTCTTGGCAGGTAAATTATGAATTCTACATTATGTTATTAAAGGAAATAACCTTTCCTGAAAGTAAGGTTTCTGAATCAGCACATTTTTGGAACCAGAGCTGTGGTATTATTGGATTGACATGCATTATAATAACTCATATCAAATATATCTTGGTCAAATCTAATAGGTAAAAACATTTATTTGAATATTAATAGTTTAGAAAAACATAGGAGCTGAGCTCAGTCACCAATTACAGAATAGACACTGGCTCCAACAGTTGCTTGAAAAATTGGATGGAAGGTTATCTATTCTTCAAAATACAGCTTGAACAATGGTCAAGCACATTTCTCATTACATATTTAATTATGGAAATCAACTAATTGTGCCTGGAAATAAAATGCTTCCATTGTAACCTAAACCATTTTCACACAGAAGGTTAAAATGGTAAAAATTTGGTAGGACAATTAGCAATTACTGCCATTTTGAATCCTTGTTATTGCAGTATGAGGGCTCTGAGCAAGAAGTCAGTACATTCCTGATGAGGATGACAGGAGACAGCCAATATTAACAAGGTCAATTAACATCACAAGTAGCACTTCTTTCTTGCTGTACTACTGAGGTTTCCCCTAATGCAAGAAGCAGATAAACACTGCAAAGATCCATTATTCTTTGTTTTTTTTAGCTGAAGTGATGATTTTTTTCAAACCCTCAAAACTAGCCTCCCCTGTATAAAACAAGCCTATGCTCTAGGTGCAGAGCACTTCATAGTAACAAGGCCTCATTCATACTCAGCACAAGTGAAACTTGTGCTTTGACTGTCAGATTCCCATGAGAAATCCTATGTCAGGTAGTGAGAGAAGGGACCTGATTTGTTTTCTTATTAATGGCAAAAATGAGGAAGGGACTTTCTACTTAGGTTGTCAGACAGCAAAAGCATCTAATTTGAACACTCTGGTAGTCACATTCATTACTACCCTGCATAAAAAAAAGAATATGTTTATATTTTTTTGCTGGACTTATTGTGAATCTCATTAAAGTCTACTATGTCCTCAGTGTGGCAGAGTATTTAAGAATAAAACTAGTGTGGCTACTGATGTGCTTAAAATCATGCATCTGCTTTGTTAGATGAGGAGCTCTGGGTAATAATTGATGAAGGTTAAACATTAAATTTCCCAAGGCTATCTGATCATTCTAAGAATATGCAATGCCATGACATGCTTCAAATTTAAATACGGTCTGGAAGTGTGCTTCTAAGGAGTAAAAAGTGTAACAGAAATGTGCTAAAAATACGGTGAAGACCTCTCAAATCCTTTTTTAGCCTTTAATCCATTATTTAGCACTTCATTCTTTAAAAGAAACTTGCAGAGCTATATCCTCAGAAGCACAACCTTGAAACAAAGTGTTTTTAGACATGCACAGAAAGCATTAGCAGCTTTCATTGCAGAATGACACCTGTGCACCCATATGTCCTGATCCCTGAAGTCATACTTCAGAGTATAGACTTATTCATTCAAAACCACTTCATCTGATTTATATCAAAGTACCTGCTTCTGGCTACACAGACTAAGTAAATGTCCAGCTCAGACAGCAAACACTGTTGTCTTGAAATCTTTCGTTCTGGTGTATTATCATGCATTTATCATTATGGTATTTCATACCCACATACCCATAAATATTTGGTTTTGGTTGTAGGCAGACCTGAGTGTCATGGAAAACTGACCTGCAAGTAGGTAAGAGGAAAATCTTATCTGTGGCCTTGGAGAAAAGGAGATAAAAATGAAGGGAAAGTTTGAGTAGTGTGAGCAAAACTTTTTTAAAAGCTAAATTAAGTAAATGTCCTGTAGTCAGTTATTAACTTCACATGGTTAATGTGGCTGTTTGGTCTAGAAAGGTTATCTGCTGTAACATTTCTTAACATTTTCATAATGTTATCAAGAATTAAAAAGGTAACATTTATCAAACATTCACAGTATCTCTGAGTCAGAACAAAGAGCAGCCACACAGTTGTGATAACGTCCAAGCTGTCAGTTAGAAGCAATTCCAAATACCTCGGAGATATTTGCTTTTGGATGATGCATTCCTTGTCATGTAAAAATGTAACTTTTCAAAGTACACATGTTACTGATTAAGTTAAAGTCAGAAAATCTTATTTCCTTCTAATTACTCCTCAAGCCCTATGCAAAAGATGGAGAAGGATAATCAACAGGATGATCCAGATAAAAGACAGCCTTAACATGAAGAGAAATCAAAGGGACCAATTCTTCAAATCCTTCTATGATTAGTCTTTAATCTGCAGTGAGATTGCTCATGTGAAACAGAATTTACAGGATCAGATCTTAAATCTCCCAACTGCATTTTTCCTAAGAAAAGAGGTGGATTAAAATCCAGACCTAATGTATCATTGTGTCTGGCAATGGCGGAGAGACAATGGCAGCAGCCTTTGAGTCTAAAAGACTCATACCATCCCAGTAGTATTTGATCAGCCAGGGCTAATCCTCACTGCAGCGAGTGAAAAATTTTGGTTATGGCACTTTATGTTAGAACCCTTGCCCATGAAGCAAGTGAACCCATAGCAGTGACCATGCTAAAGACAACCAAGCAGCTAGGATTCCCAAACCTTTCCTCTACACCAAACAGCATAACCTCTGATTGAAAAGCTTACAATCATTTCAAAACAGGAGAAGGCAGAGCAACCAGCAACTGGCTCTGCCTTCTCTTTCTAACATATCCATCTTTATTGCCAGGGTGTTAGAATTGTCTTGGGGTTAAGACATTGTGTCCTCATTTACGTTTGAACAATTATACTTATGTGGAGACTATTCCAAGAAACTGCCACGTGCAAGTTAGAAAATGGAGATGTTTAGAAAACATGGAACTAAACAGCCTCAACCAAAACTGCCTTAGGTTCACCTCCTATCATTTCCACCCCCATTCAGAGCTAGGCACGTTCTGGCACTTCTGTATTAACAACTCTCATCCAGACCTATTTCTGGTCAATAATAAATAACTTGGGAAGAGTAAATAGGTGAATGGAATTGCTGGTTACAATCTCTAACAAATTAAAAGGCATCAAATCAATATTATGTTTCACTGGGACTCCACACTTTCCAATTCACTCAATACATCCTAAAATTATCATTTCACTAGTTAATCAGGGATTATTTAAATTATGTGTTAGCTATGGCTTTGCCGTCAGTGTGTCTTCCATTAAGTCCTGTAAATCCTGCATCAGGAAGTGAGGCTGGAAGGAGAGACACCTGCTCACATTCCTCTGTGTTGTAGGTACATACAAAGGCCCTCTCTCCTTGCCTAGCAGCCCCTCTTAGGGGAGGAGTGATCAGACAGGCTGGCTTTGCTTCTGCGTCAGTGGGACAGGAGATGAGGACAAAGGGAGCAGCATACTAGAGCTTTTTTCATTTCTAGTTGTATATCTGCCTAGGACTCACAAAAGCCCCCATTTCTCAGGAAGGAGAATGTACTTCTGTTCTGCACTTTTCTTCTTTCCCAGATTTGATAATCTCTTAATGTAAAATAGAACAAAATTATAGATGGCTCGTTGTCTTTACTCTGCTCTGGAGATCATGTTACTTTGCTTACTGATGTCCTGACTTCTCTGCAGAATATAGCAGGTCTTAAAATAAACCTACTAATCAGATCTGTACACATTACAGATTCTGCTTCCCTTCCTGAGAAGCACTACATAAATCCCTTCTCAGAATATGTTGTGGGTTTTGTAAGCAAAATGCAAAAGTAGTGAAACAGCATTGTTAATTAATTGGATTTTTTAACTATGCACTTGAAAATTTTTGGTATTTTATGTAATATTTGATATTAATTACAATCATTGATGATCTCCTCATGAGTGCCATTTGAATTACCAAGGATAGTCCAGGATGAATAACCAATTCCAGGTTATAACCAACGAGTACAGGATGATCTTCTGATTTCAGTGACATTGCTCTAGATTTAGTCTAGTCTAACCAAGATCATTATCAGATTTCTTTAAAGACACTGTTCTCTCAGGTGCCTTTCCAGATTAATTGGCACAATTACACCCTTCTTCCCCTCTTCCCCCTCAGGTCAATCTATATGTCAGAGGCTTACAAGCTCTGTTGATTCAGAGCTGAATGAGTGCTGTAGAGAAGCAAGTTACAGTGGTCCTTCCTGTGTCTAGAGGTCCAAAGTCTTTTGATTTTGATGTGGAAGTCACAAAAATACACTAATCTTTCATTCAGACTTCCTCATCTTCATTTGAAGGGATTGCAATGGGCTGTCTCCCTCCACTTGTGAAGCTCTTCATGAAACCCTTATATGCACTTATTACTTCTCCAGCTACCAGAGTAAAAACACTATTGGCATTCACAATCAGAAAGTAATCTTTCAACTGGAGAGTTGCTAAGCCAGAGGGGATAGCTTAGTGATCTAAACATCTAGGATCCAATTGAGCCTTGGTGCAAGAGAAAGCATGGGCTGTCTCCCTCCACTTGTGAAGCTCTTCATGAAACCCTTATATGCACTTATTACTTCTCCAGCTACCAGAGTAAAAACACTATTGGCATTCACAATCAGAAAGTAATCTTTCAACTGGAGAGTTGCTAAGCCAGAGGGGATAGCTTAGTGATCTAAACATCTAGGATCCAATTGAGCCTTGGTGCAAGAGAAAGCAACTCAGCCAACTTCAATGGAACTCTGCTCATTTACATCAGAGGTGAATTTGTCCTGCAAGACTTCATAGAAGCAGTCCAATCCCAAAAGCCAGAGATGAGGTAAGAGTGATTTGTCAACTCAGCAATATGAGAGAAAGTTTCTTATGAATGCCAGGTTAGGAAGGACTATCGCGAATAAAAGTGGAATCCTGATTTTCCTGAAAGGTACTGCACACCCAGAAATGAGGAAGACTGGGCTCAGCAATGTGTTTGTAAATATATGGCATTTCATACAGAGAAGAAAAAAAAATATCCCTCCCCCTTTCCTTATTTCCTCCAAATATTATTTGAAGATATCATCGGTTTTCAAAAATGGTCCTCAAGACATCTTACCAAAATATGCTCAAACAGTTGTTTTCTTTGAATAAAATTTGGTTCCTATAGTAAAAAAAACCCAACTAAAAAACATGAAATATAAAGAGAAGTTTACACTTTGCCATGTGTTTACCCAAGATCCAAATCATAGCAGCCAGCAAGATGCTTCTGTTAACTTTTTCCAGAATCTGTTAGTAATGTGCTGGTGATAATAGTGTTTCGTCCTGTTCTATTTTATCTTTCAAAATCATTTGCTCTAGTAACTGACAAATCTTCATCAGAACAGAAATGCTGCCAGACATTTCAATAGGCTGTCCCTTATACAGTATGAATAGTGGCACTTAAAAATCCATTAAATAAGAATTTGAAACTTTTACCCACTTTTCTGCATTATTTCTCTGTTCTTGTTTCCACTGTGTTAAAAATAAAGAAACAAAACCAAACAATCTTCTTCTTATGGACCATGGGGGAGCGATTAATGCTGCATTTTTTTTCCACTACACTTTAACTATATATTTTCATTATTTCATCAAGGCTAAGCAATCAGTATATTTATTTTAAAATAAAGACAGTAATATTATTATTAACAAGATAAATGTAATTTTCAGACCTGCTGTATCGCACTGTCACATGGAAAGTGGAAGGGGAAAGCAACAGCAGCTCCTATTCTCTCCTCTCCTGCTTAGACTTCCAGGGAAAGGGCTGCGGGTTAGGGAGCACACAAAGACAATGTTCCAATATTAGAAATCTCCCAACCAGAAAGTTGTATTTTGGGCTTATGTTTCCCAGACCTCTGCAATAGCAAAGTCCCTAAGTGCTGTTAGATGGCAATTACACCTTAAGCAAAAAGATATTGCAGATCATTGATTCCTGCAAATCTCCTCTCCTTTGAAGTAGCAGCACTTGCTTATGAATGAAGATACACACACTTTCACCTTGAAATCACACAAACCCATTGTCTCTATTTAGTTCTGGAAGCACATGAATTAGATGTTCCAAATTGGATACATCTCATCTTAAGAAAAGAGGTTTGATCCTGAGAGCCGCACTTTAAGCAGGCAAGATACTTGCGTGAGTAGTCTCAGCAGTACGACTGAGACCGTTGGCAGGAGTGAGAATTAAAATATGAAGTTTGCAGAATGCAGTTCATGTTTGTCTTGAACCTAAACACTCGTAGCTCCACGCAGGTGAGTAACAGCCAAGTCAAGCCATCGCCTCCCGTCTGAATGTCTATGCGTGCCGGGATCCCTCCAGGGAGGGGGGCTCACAGAAGTACGCTGGGTGAAACCACACACTTGATTGGCGGAGAAAAAAATAGTAGAATTAAGCTCTTCTTTGATTTTACGGAACATTGACTTCTGCAAATGTGACCTTAAATTCAAATTGATTTGATCTTAAATGCAGGAGATTTCATCTACCTTCCAGGCAAATATGCTCCATATGTTAAATACCAGTAAATATAGTTAAGTTCTCCATTGTCTATGAATGGAATACAGAACAGCTTTTCTGTAAAGACCAGATTCTCCCTTAGCAGCAGAGGATTTAAAAGGTCAGAACTAGTAATGATCAGCTGAAAACAAGGGCTTGCCTGAAAGCTGTTAGAGGGTTTGCATTTCCAGTAGGTCCTAAAGCCCACTGCTTGACAGTCATTACAGAAAAATTCAGTTGAAACAGCACCTTGAGTTTTTTTCTGCTGGTGATGCTTCTTTCTTTCTTTAACTTCTGAGGATGAACAATAAAACTGGAATGTTATTTGTTAGGAAATATAATTAGAAGTCAGATAAATCCTCAGCATTATCCTGGGATAACTGCCTCAGGTTCAGGATTTAAACTGACCACTACTGGGTGGAGTAAGGAAATAACTTTTTACGAGTTATCTCATAATTGCTCAGTGTAAGGTTTTGTATTTTTTCTTAAGTATATTGTACTACTCACCACTGGAAGAAGATTTCTTCAACAATTTTGGCTACCTACGTGCTATGAAGCCCTCTGCAATTGTTCTGGGTAGCCTCTATTTTTAGTTCTTGGATCATACATCCTGGGGAAGAAGAGCAATGCTATTCTCTCTCCCAAAGATAGATTGTCCCTGAGTGCAAAAGCTGGCAAAGGAAAAAACCAAAAACAACAGCAAAGTGCTCATGGCAGAAGGCTTGATGGAAGCTTTAGGGGACTAATTCTGATATGTTTACTTTATTTTCTTTTTAATGGGTTGTCAGCTGAGGAGAACAAACAGCTCTTCCTGCATCTAGAAACATAAGCATTTATTGGTCCAGATAAAGCACAGAGAAGAAATATTATTCAGGGTGTACTATAAGTCATCACCATGTCTCTTCAGGTAAAATGCCAAAGTATTTCTGTTGTACAGTTTTCAGCATGCTGCTCTGTGCAGTACAGATCAGCAGTGGGACGGACTCATGGCCATTGGAACAGCGCAGAGTTTCATGTTGAACACATCCTCTTCAACTTACCCTGTAATAGACTCTCAGGTAAAGTATTTCTGATATCATTAACAGATAAAGCAGTTCCCTTGGGAATATGTACGTACTTTCAGTAGAAGGGTACACACTCATATGCTTGTTCATTCTGAACCCTCCAGAAGCTAGGAGGGGTTTGGGAGGGTTTGAAGAGTTAAGGATTGCAGTGTCCCAGGTCTGACAAGCATATACTGGGTATCCCTACTGTCTACACCACTTAACCAGTCCTTCCTCCTGGGAAAAAGAAGCTTGCTATGTTTTCCTCTTGATCCATATCACAAGAAAAGCCCAATTGTTTTACATTGGCACTGGATTAAGCAAATGATACACATGGAAATTATTTTCCCATCTTTTCAGGGTATGGACCTTAGCACAAATGTATGGGATTATTTTCAAAGTGTCTGGGAAAGGAAAACACACTGATACAGTTTAGATATGTTTCAGAATGCTGTCAGCATAAAGTGCAAAAATACATCTCCCTGTGCTCACGCTGAAGTTAGCTGGTAAATGTACTAGAGAGCTGACATTCAGTGTCCTTGTAATGAATCAAGTCTATGTCTTTACAGAAATCGGGCTTTACAGCCGTGTGCTCTGGGTTTATAGCAGAGAGTAGTCTTACAGATCCATGTTTCCTTTATGTATTTCAGATTGCTTTAAACCGTAAGCCTTTCTTTGAGAAGAATTCTTTAGAAAGTAAACCTCCTAATCGCCTTGTATGTTCTGGATCAGCTCTTCAGCACTCACACTAGGTTTCATTATGACTCCATCCGTGTTGCTGTGTGAAACTGCCCAGAGGGAGACCACAATGGCTAATAAATCTTATTTCCCAAAAGGAATATTCTTCTGGCTGACTTTGGTGGGACTCAGTTGAATTGGCCAGGAAGAAAACTGGTGGGCACTGGTCCTTTTTACGACCTCCAGTATCCATCTCGTTGGCATGTCACTCGGAGCTGCCTTTGGCTATCTGATGTGCCTTTGTGGAGACAATGACATCACCCTCAAAGGCAATCTAAGGACATTCCTACACTGACACTAGCTGAGAAAAAAGAAAAAAATTATTTTGATGATAGCTTAAATACGTGCTGGTGCCAGACTCTAGAAAGGAACAATGGAGATGCCAGGTGTCAGATCTTGGGGGTGCTTTGGAATACAGGGCATTGCTGGGGCCCTATCAGACACAGGGGAAATAGAGCCAACAGGGATCAGTGAAAGTAAAAAGCAGCTGGGTAACTCCTGCATTCCATTTGTTCTTGGATGTGAGAAAGCGAAGGTTGCCATTTTATCAACAGCACTCCAACCCTAACCATTCTATGATTCTATGATTCTATGATTTATAAACTAGCAACTTCCTTTAAGCCAATTATTAGTGGCACCATTTATACTTTTGAAGAATCTTTGCCAATACTGTACAAATAATTCCAATCCCACATTCTGCTCAAGCATAATAATTCATATATATCGGTTAATGACAATTTAATTGCATATCCTTATCATCATAAACACTGAAATATTTGTATATAATAATATCTGCTAAGGAACACATTGAATTTCAGTTTGCCATTAATTTCAGTTTGCTATTTATATACACCATATAGATTTCAACTTTTCCCTTGACACTGGTATTGTTGAAACAACCACTTGATCTATTAAATTTTTTGAGTAGCTCTTTAAATTATAAATAGTGCTCAGTTGTTTATTTCAAGTGCTTTCAGTACTCCAAATGTGGTTTAATTGTATTTGAAAACTGCCAAATATCAATGGAGATCAATCCTGTCCCATTGATCTGTTTATGCAGTTAAACATGTAGAATATCAGATTCAGGCTCTAACATATTTAAATACTCCTCTATTGATCAGCCACTGCCATGATCCCACACAGATGATGGCATAGATGATTACAGGAAACTGCCTGCTCCGGTTTGCTCAACTGATACCACCATCTTTCAAAAGGCATCATGGAAAAACCGATCCACAGCTTGAAACCAGAGGGTGAGTCAGATGAGCACACAAGCTTGCCATACGAAAATATTCAATCCATGGAAGGATTTTAGGATCTGCTGGGGCAAACCACAAAAACACATACTGAAAAGTGTTGGAAAGTACATTAAAATCCTGCACCTTACTGCTTGAAGGTGATGAGGTGAGTTAGGGAGCTCAGTCTTGGTTCCTTCCCAAAAGCAACCAACTAGTCTCCAGGGTTGTTTGCCCACATAAAGGGTGAAGTCTAAACCTATGACACAGAACTGGCTTCCATAGAAGGTTATGGGACAAAAATGCAGAAATGGCAGATCTTGCAGTGATGTTACTTCAGTGTTTTGGATTAGTATGTGATCCTGGTTAGAGCCCTCTAGAAGCAAGTAAAAAATCCTTTGCTTCAACTTTTGCAGCAAGGCAGAAGGAGATGAGGGTTTAGATCTTGGGAAAAGAGGAGGTGTGGGATGGATTAAAGACCAAAACTGCTCTAGAGGATTGTCTGAGCCTTTCTAGGTAAGGAGATAAAGGAAATCCATGTATAGTTCCAGAAAGCGCCCGGTGCATGTGACAATGTTGCAGAGAGAGTAATGATGCAAGGAAGTGCCAGGAGTGTGGTCTTCCCGCTCCTGAGCACAGGGTCAACATTACTGTGGATGAATAAGCATAGCTTCGTACAGTTCAGTAACCTGCGAGCTGAATGCTTTATTTCTGGGCTTCTTTGGAAATCTCACCTACCTGTGTAATACTGTGGTGAAAGCAAAGAACAAATACATATAAATTGCTCTGTGGTGTTTCAGGTGAGGGAAAGTTTGGAATGCAACCACCCATCATTATTATTATTGTGCTTTGTCGGTTAGTAAGGGTAAGTAAGAAATTGTCCTTGTCAAGTTTTCTTCAAAATTGAACCTTGCTTCAGGCTTTAAGTAAACAGCGGTCTCTGGGAACAGGTACATGTGGTACTGTCACTGTGTTATCAGATATGTACATTTTCCTGAACTGTACACAAGACAGTGTTTGAACAAAGTCTAAATGTTTTTAAACCTTTCCTTATATGCTGAATTGAAACTAAATCTGTAGTTTAAGATAACCTACATACATGTTATGAGGTCATGTTTACTGCTTCTGAAATTAGGTCATATTATACAAGATCAAAAGAAACATACTTTTTTGATACAGTCTACATTTTCAATATTGTGATAATTATTGTAAATATTTTTACTTACAATAATTTTTGAGGAGAATATTGCATCTGCTTTAGACTCAGGATTCTATAGTTGATGACTGTCTTTGGCAGGACTTGAAGATTTCAGCAGCTGCTGAAAATAAATTTTGACAGAGATATATTAACAACAGTATTTTGCACATTAAGAAATATGAAATAAGGAAAAGGAAGATTATGTTGAGTGTAGAAGACTTCCGTCTTAGCAGGAGCCAAGCATTGCAGGTAATAGTCTGCTGGTAACAGCAACTTGAACTAGCACTCATCAATAATTCTAAATTACTAAGAAGAATCTAGGTAATCATTAGTTTCTTCACACCTTCTGGCAACCCTGTAAAGATTGCTCTGAGTTAATATAAATCCCATAAAGTTCACAAATGTCCTGTGACTACTGGAACTTTGTGGGAAACACCAACTTAATAACCAACCAGGAGGTTACAATACCAAACATTTGCTGAAGGTACCCTGGTATCGGAGTGTGACTGGCAGCGTGATGAATGATGATTGCTGGGCTAGCTTTGAACAAGCGTTCTTCCTCCAGCAAAGTCAAACAGACCTTGCAGACGAAGTTACGGAATTTGCTTTTTGTTAAGGCAACTCAAAGATCAAAATCCACATGCCAAACCTTTAAAAGTCTGAACCCAAACGCAAGAGTGGATGATTCTTCTCAAAAGAATGTCTCTGGAGCTCTCATGTCATTACTACACATTGGCTGAAGACCCCGATACCCCTGTGCTTACCCCAGCAGAGACTTTGCCAGCAAAGCCCAGTGCAGCATTCAGAGGACTGTGTGCCGCCCTTTCCCGTCTGCCAGGCAAACTGCAAAATACCCGTCCAGGATGGAAAAGAATATTTTATTTTGCTTACTCGCCAGATTCTTTGCAGAGCTTCCAAGCAGCCAGAGAGCTCAGTAAATGCTGTCTTTGTATGTGCAAATTTGAACACTTCTGTTAAATTTCACCATCTATGCTTAGAGGCTTAACGTTCACACGAGCCCTCTTCTTATGACAGACAATACACACCATAACATTCATTCACAAATACAAACCAGTCTCTCATATAAAGTGGAAAAAATAAGGTTGGAAGGGAGTAAAATATGCAGGAAGCTATTCTATCCCCTTATGACCTGAAATTTGCTCAAGGTATTATACATGTGATTAGCAACTGTCTGTCAACAAAAGGAAAAAAACCTTGGAAAATTTAAGGAGGATATGCCTTTTACTGAAGATGTGGTAGTCAAACAATAATTAAATATAAAAATCAGAATTATAAATTGCTGCCTCAAAGAGGAAGTCTTTGAAAACAGGTAAATAAGTGATAAGATTCTCCTGTTTTATTTGTTGGCATGTTTGCTAAAACCTACCTTGTAACAGGTTAACATTTCAAATGTGGAGCCATATCTATCAATTGTGCTGTTCTGGTTTGATTGCCAGGACCAAATCAGATCCATTTATTGTTAAAATATCTTTGAGAGTGCTAAACGTGTATATAAAAGTATAGAGGAGTTTGATGAGGCAGTATTGTTGATTATGAATGGACACGGGCTAATACATGTCAAGATTGATGTGTAATACATACATGCAATGGGAAGAGTTAAGCGTTGCCACATTTCTGCAGTCCTACATTTCATAATGTAACTGCTATCTTCACATGCACTTTTAAAATAGAACTCAATATAAAATATACAATAGCAGATATAAATAAATACAGACACATACACACCGGTGTATATACACATACATACAAGACTTAGAACACTTTAGAATCAGGGAGTCTGTTTCAGTGGGTGACAGCAAATAAATGTGACAGTTTTAATATAAATGTACTGCCTTAAGTTTTAATGCATTTTAAAAGGTTTTAAACATTTCAATTTAGCATCTCTAATAAGAGATATTTTACATCCTAACATATATGTTTAGAAACTAAATATTCATCATATGCACATGTAATTTTTTCTGTCTGGCAGTAGAATTTTCTTTGATTTATGTGCAAGATAAACCATGATAGTCCATTCACACCATGCTTTCTTAAGCATGCATAACTTTTGCACCTGTGATTTACATAACAATATCACTAATGAAAGCTACCTTTATCAAGTTATGCAGTGTGTCCTTTCAAATACAGTACTTACATTTTGTCTGCATTTATGGCCAGAATGAGAACTTCTATTAATTGGTTTAACTGCATTTGTTCTATTAAAGAAATACAACAGCTTGGTTTAGAAAGGTCAGTAACCTCTTCTGAAGCAACACTGTGGATTCTCTTCCTTATCTGTAGCTGTGGAAGAGCAGAGACCATCATATTCTCAGTGGTAAAATATTTCTACTCAGCTAATTTCCCCACACTCTGTAGCTCAGTGGTGACATATGTTCAGTGTTTCCCCAGGCTTAAAAGAAAAGGCACTCGCATTCTGCCAAAGAACAGCCGAGACCATTGAGGAGATGAAACGTAAGATAAAGTAGTAACACTGCAGTGGAATGAACCTATATGGGTCCTTGATTTTTTAAAGTGACACATTACAGACATAAACCTGAGTTGGAAGGATCAAGTCTGTATCAGCAGCAAGAGCTAAGCTCTCCAAAATTCAACAGCATTCAGATCTGCCTGGGCTTGCTCCCATCCTTCTGAGAGATGAAAATGTAATAGGAAACTCTAGCAAGAACCGGTATTTTCAGCTCCATGATTTGATTAATATTGGTAGAGCACTTTCAAGATGACTCATACTGCATACCATGTGTTTCTCTTGACAAGGATTCAATCCACTTTTATCCTAAATTTTATCATGTCCAGGAATGCACAAACATTACACTTAACATACACACTATTATTCTGTACACACCCTTGGTATACATATATCTATAATAGCATATTAAACGTTCCTAGGACTGTTTTCTGGTAATAAAGACAACTGCCAGAGGAAGACCTAAAAGAAAGGTTGAGTGAAAAACTCTTTTACTCTCCAGAAGAGCATGGACATATTCAAACACTTCCTAGCAGTTACGCTCACCGGAGTGTATTAGTTGTTGTAGATCAAGAACATGGAGTTTGTTCCATCTTTTTACCTATATATATGAATTCCCACACCTGAGACTGTTCCCTTATTCTAATTTATCAGCACAGATACAGGATCTGCTTCTACAGTCACCTTACAGTGAGTGCCCAGGCATACCTGTTCCTGTAAGGTCATAGATACAGTACTAAGACCGTGAAAAAGAATATAAATACCTCATGAGGAAAAACAGGTTAGTTCTTAATTTCACAGAACCGGGCTCAAACAGATCTAGGTTGTTAGAAAAGCACAGTCATATATTAGTTGTGCCCATTTTTTCCCCATGAAGTTTTAAGCTTTGTGTTTTCCTTATTACTTACCATTAATTATCTAAGGATGACTCCAGGCACCCAAGCTTACTACTGTGATTTCATTAGTGGTATTTCAACTGATCATCATTGCCGGTAAAAGGTGAGAGAGGCAAAGTCAGACCTGGGCACTGCCAGTGTATTTGCAGCTGCTCTTTTCACCATGGGCACAGTGATCTGAGAACAGAAAGAGAACGGGAGTGTGTTTGCTGAGAAGGAAGTGTATGAGGGCACAGGAGGATGAAGTATCTGCTGGTTTTCGCTCTGGATGCCAAACCAAAGCTTTAACCACTGGCTGTCACTGAGGACCCAATGATAGCTTTCACAAGAACAGCTCGATACGTTTCACTTGTCACTTTTTTTCAAAAACACTGTTGTGCAATGGCATTGGTGTGGAATAGAAGTTGAATTTCACCATAGAGATAGCTACTACATTTCAGTGGTGGGTGAAGTGATCCCAGCAGAGTTTGTAAAGCACTTTGGGATTCTTACAGATGAAAGGTGCTATATAAATGTCAGGTATTGTTATACACCACTTAGGAGAAATGTTTCCATTTATTCCTCTGGATTTACTGTTGAACATTTAGAGATAATCGCTATTGCTGATAATAACAGCAAGAATAGCATCTTGAACGCTGCAGACCGTAGATTGTTCTCTGTTCTGCTTGTCTGTAACAGGAGGTCGCATACTGATAATAAGAAGGAATTTTTTGACAATGCAATTATGGAGAACTAGCTATTTTTCATATTATATGGTCAAAGTGTAATTGTCAGAGTTATTTACATGGCTGCATGACTTACAGCCCAGGATTATTGGGAAGATTCAGCAAAAAGGTAAGATGCTTTCATGACGATATTCCAAACAGCACAGCACAACAGCTTGCCTTAGCAGGGCCCCTTCTTTTATTGAATTAACTCTCATATTTGCGTAAGTTCTGCTCATTCATTTTATTAATAGATTTTATTCAAATGCATGACGGGTGTTTGTAACAATGCCCAAGCACCAGTTAGAATTTGTTAGAGAGATTCCACCGTTTATCCTTACGTGAGTGCCTTTGTATTTTGTTGTTTTGTTTGTGGGGTGGGGAGGGGGGAAGGAGGGGCACTTTTTTTAGCATAACACAGTTCCGAACGTAGTGCAGTGTTGATTGTAACA
Source organism: Eurypyga helias (assembly GCF_000690775.1). Taxonomy (NCBI): domain Eukaryota; kingdom Metazoa; phylum Chordata; class Aves; order Eurypygiformes; family Eurypygidae; genus Eurypyga; species Eurypyga helias. Next base: position 28,396 of record NW_010224906.1, read on the forward strand.
GGAGTGCCAGGTAGATGAGTAATTTCACCTCTGCTCTAACAAATCAAATGGTCTTTATCATACTGGAAAACAATCCTGCCCCAGCAATTCTCTCAACTGAGTAGCACCTGAATATAAAGACCCCCACATTCCCCCTTCCTCTCGTGCTTCCCAAGTCTTAGATTCCTGCCTTCCAGTTGGGCTATCTCATTAACCTGCAGGCTCTATCCCTGCCTCATTATCTTCTCCTCAACATCTGAGAGAGGCAGAAGCCAGGCTGTGTTAACCCATTGACTGCTGCTGACCGAGGGATGCCCCTGAGCCCTTTTGGAAGCAGCTTTGGCTGAATAAAAGCTGGTGGAGGATGTGGTCTGGGACCTAATACTGGGTAAGAAAATAGGAGTAATCTTCTGTGGGGATTCATTTTGTCAAAACCTCAGCAAAACCTTTGTGTGGAAGGGAGCTGAATCTATGTCTAAGGAAGCCATACGAGCGTCCCTCTTGTTCTCAGTGTCTTTTAGTACAGAACCTGTAACAGCATTAAAATGTACAGAACTAACTCCTCCCCTCCCTGCTAGCCACCAAGGGCACTGTCCTGGCTAATCCAGGAAGATTATCCCCAGGAAAAATGGCTAAATGCTTAAAAAATCTAAATGTTGCTGAGATACATGTTACAGTCCTATTCCCCTTTCACAAATACCACGTGAGCTCAGTGCAGTGGGTACTCTGCCCAACACCTGCGGGATTGTGGTTATGACTGTATGTAGCCTATGCAAATTCCCAGGAATTCCCAGTCTTCCTAGAGTATTGACATTTACATCTACCTTCAGCAGCTCTGTTCAGAATTACCATAAAAGATCAGAGTGCAGCTTGGAGGTCAGTGTGATCATAATTTGGCCACGCCAGTATATTTACTCTTGCTAATAGAGTTTACTTCTTTTTATTTTTCCTTACTGCTCTTTTTTTCCTTGTTCTCTCCCTGTGGAAGTTTAACCACTGCCTATCATGGAAGGAAGAAAAAAATAAAAATTCTGGGAAGAGCATTATAGATTTGTCCCACACATGAGGAAGTAAAGAAACAGTTAAATAGCAGAAACGTAGATGAGCATCTATAGACTTAGACATTGTAAAAAAGCGAAGTAACACAGGGTGCTACATCTTTCATGGGCTAAGCAAAAAGTTAATGCCAATGATATCTGCTTAAAGGACTTTAAAAAAACAGAGAGGGCGATTTTTAATTAAAAAGAAATAGAATGAATCCAGTGATACACTCATGCAGTTAGTCAGAGTCGTGATTTAGGACATGAAAGACATTTCTGAAAACTCCTACCAAAAAAAAAAAAAAATTGAAGCTAGAGGTTTACCCCATGGATCATAAATATTCCTCATGCACAGGGTTAGCACAGCAGAAACCAAAACCATAAAATGTCTTTCAAATATCATCTCTTTTCAAATGGCATCATATGTTTAAGTATTTAGTTGAATAAACATCTAAACATAACAAGACGTGTTCATCATATGATAGATGGCGGATCCACCTAACTCTTCCCAGAGATTTCTTTATGGAAACCACCAAAGAACCTCTATAATTTAATCACTAGCCACTGCAATGGGCTGACTGCCTGTTAATTGCTCAGACAATACCCAAATTGTCAGACCAAAAGACCTCCCAGTGATTCATTGGGCTGTCACTCTGTATAACTAAAGCAACAAATATGAGAAACAGTGCCTGGAATGAGTCTGTGCTTTCTGATGTCTCCTCTCATGTTTTTCTCAGTATCCGATCCACTAAAATTGTTCATCAACTTATTGAAAGCTCGAAATCTTATTGCTGCAAATCTCAAGTTCCTAAGGGGCAGTTATGCTTCTAAGTGATTCTGCAAAAATATCTCTAAGGAAAGCCATGTTTGGTGGTCCTCAGAGTTTCCATATCATACTGCTCAGGTGTTTTCTTGATTCATCCTAACAAGTCTGGGCAGGGGTAACAAAAATATTGCATAATTTTGGTTGTGTATTTTACTTACAAAATGCCGTGACCACCCACACAGCCCTTAATATATCCTTAAAAACTTCTCTGAGATAGGGCCTTGCAAGTATTTCTATTCCACAGACAACCTCTACGTTTCCAAGAGCTCTCTAAAATATGTTTTCTTTATAGGTATGGAACAACCAGCACTAATATGAAGTCTGAATTTAAATACATTTTTGGTTGCAAGGCACAGAACTCTCCCATAACTACACTGAGTGTACTAGCAGGGTAAGAGAGGAAAGCTGATATTTTTATTATTTCAACAGTGCCATCATTTTGAAAATATAAAAAAAACCCAACACACCATGTGGATTTGGGAGACCTTGAAGCAGCTTTCTGACATATATCTGCTTACTGGAATGGAATCTAAGATTGATTTAATAGATGCTATGAACTGGAGAGTAAAAACCACCAAAACTCCAAAACATACCCTATAAGCAGCTAAAATACTTTTGCTCTAGGCGTATATTTATCAGGAAGAGATTTAAGAAAGGAAGTGCTTTTCCTGTTAGCACTGTCCAATGTAGCAGCTGTAGCATCATACTCAATGGTATGCAGGACAGAAAAAAGCTGGCTAACTCAGAGTTTTGGTGGGACATGTGTCCTGTCACTGCTCTTTTCTCACCACCATTAATTATGCTTTTACTGTTATCACAAATTTTATCAGCCACAAATTTGTTAGTCCTTTACCTGAAGCACTAGTTAAGCAGGAGGAATGCTATCACTCCACACCATGTATCATGACACCTGTAACGGCTTTTTGGTCAATGCCCCATTAGGCACTAGGAGCCTGTTTGGTCACACATCATCCATTGAGTGCAGCTTGACGCTGTCATGGCCCCTTCTGTGTGGAATTCTGTCCTCTGAAGATCGTCTGCCTGACTACAAATGGCTGAATGATATGCTGGGCTGAGGGTTTCTACTTCATACCACATAACAAGGGCATCAGGGGGATATTGGTTCCTGGTTTTCTCCCAGCTTTGGCACAAGCCTAGAAAAGACCTTTCCAAATCTGCAGCTGTGGCAGTTGGCTGAGGATGGTTAAGTGCCACAGTCTGACCACTTTCCCACTTACCTCAGCTGATTCCATACTCACTGTGGATTAAACCTCTGCCAGATGCATCCCCAGACAGGATCTTACGGAATGAGAAATACTGTCCATTGGATAATTTAATCTCCCTGTTCCTTCAGCTCCTACAGGTTAAGAAACATTGAGGCAGTCAGTGATGCTTCCTATGACAGCTTACTGAGCCACTACTGCTTGTCTCCAGCATCTCAACAGTATTTCCTTGTTCAAGGAACTACCATTGTTATGCTTTTTTGTGTGACTTTTCTCCTCTGAACAGAGTCACGTGTGCAACACCTGCTTTTATCTCCCAGGGCCTAGAGATGATCCCACAAAGCCTCCCTGAGGTTTCAACTGATGCTGCAGAGACCGAAGCTGCCAGACAGCTTTGATTCCAGGTCTCAGTTTTGTTGCTTCTTTTTCAAAACCTCCCTCAACTTCCTAGCCAAAGTAAATGTCAGAGTTCAGACAATTCCATGCTATGCCATGCTGAAGGCATTTGGACACTCAAAATGTGGGGTTTTTGGTGGGGTTTTTTTCTGTTTTTTTCCCCCAGGACAATTCATGGTATTTTTTATAAAGCAGTGATTAGTATATCCCATAGCACAAAATCCTACACTGTGTATTCCACTTTTCTCTGTACTTACTCTTTGTACATCTACAAGGATGCCCAAAGTCAACAGCTTTCCTGCCCAAGCACCTGCTACCTGCTTCTATATAAATGTGGGGACTGTCCTAGTAAATCTTGATATTTTTGAACTTGCAGAAACACCCTGTGTGTCCCAAAACCTAGCACATAGAAAAAATGCTAGCAATTTAATTTACAGAAAGAAAATATCTCATAATATACAAAAAAACGAACAGTGGCATCTATATTCATACAGACAGATATGACACATTACCTTTTAAACACTGACGTTATGAAGTTACAGGCTTCTTTAAAGGTATATATAAATAAGCTGATATCAATCTTTAAAGTAATCATGCTTTCAGTTCATTCTCAACAATAATATTTTTAAACATGCTGTTTCGAATAAACTCAAGAAAAAGCTGGTGTGAATTTCAAGGCTTGAGTGCTGCTGCCATCTACATGGCAGGAAGACTATAAACCAAAACAAACAACAAAAATATGTAGGGTGCATTTACTGGGCAGAGCTGTACGTCTGTTTGCCAGTGTGATTATAGAAAACCAAGTTGTGAAACTGAACAGAATCTTTTATTACCCTGAGTTTCTGTGTGTGAAATTCATAAAGATTTTGGGGGACAGTTTCCCCGGGTCCTTATTATCAAGAATATTAATAAACATTATTTAGATAAAATTTCAGAATTAATGAGGAAAATATTATTTTATTAGTGCTGGATATTG